>NC_047679.1:2033930-2178930 GCF_011762505.2 Arvicanthis niloticus
GCTGGGAGATGGGAGCTAGGATAGAGGGTTTCCAGGGGTGGAGGAACTGGGAAAGGGGATACCATTTGAAATGCAAATAAAGAAAATATCCAACAAAAAAATAAAAACAAAAACAAGCCCCACCCCATTTAACTGTATGAAGCAACTAATTCATATACATTAATATCTTTGTTTAGAGTGCTATAACAAAATAACATTGACTAGGGACTAATAAACAACAAAAATTTACTTCTGAGAGTGGTAAAGGCTAGAAATCTGGGATCAGAACATCAGCATGGTATGTGTCTAGTGAGAGTCCTTTTTTGCTAGCTTTTCTTTGTTTATATTCATACGTCAGAAAGAAAAGGAAGAGAGCTCTCTAGGGTTTGTTTTATTTTTACTTTTTATAAAGCCACAAATTCCCTTTAATGGCTTAATTATCTCCCAAAGCTCATACTTTTATTTGTCATCACACTGAGAGTTAGGATTCAATATGATACAAATATCCAGCCCATTAAAATTTTCTCATTTAATTCTCAGAAAAATTTTTTCTCACTATTTTGTAGTTAGAAATAAGATGGTGGCTGAAGAATTGAAGGGACGAACAAATGAATAATTATTGTTTGAGTAAATAGTATCCATATTGAAAAGTAGAGTTCTGGAGATTGATTGGCCAATAATGTGAACATTACTAAATCCTATTAAACTATACCTTTTTATTTTGAGACAGGGTCTCTTGTAACTCAATGAGGCCTCCAACTTGCTATGTAGCTGAAAATGACCTTGGATTACTGATCCCCCTGCTTCTGCCACCCCAGCAATGGTATTACAGGTAGGTACACCATGCCTGGTTTGCTGAATTTGGCATTTTAAAGTGGTTAAGAAGATAACTTTTATGTTATATATATTTTATCACAAATTTTCAATAAATACTAAATATAAAGTGACTGGGAGTTGAAGATGTAGCTCAGTTAGAAGAGCATTTGCCTATTATGCATGAGGCCCTGGGTTCGATCCCTAACACTACATAAAACAGCTGTGATGGCACATGATGGTAATTCTAGCACTCAGGAGGTAGACACAGGAGGAAAGGACTATCAAGGTCATCCTTGCCTACTTGGTATTTTATATACCTTTCACAGCAATGACTGGTCTTTCATTCCACAAATTATTACCCAGGCCTGACAAATGCAAGCAGTGTCCTTGTATTATGTGGTGAAGTGTGAAACCTCTTAGGAAGCTGGCCATCCTATGACTAAAGACTCAGCTAATTGTGTCATTGCAACCAAGGTATCAAAGTAAGTACCACAGAAGAGATTGAGGTGGTGTCATAACAATGTAGAAAGGAGAAGAGGTGCCTGGGGGAAACTTCTTTGATATTCACATTTGAGCTGAATTTTGAATGAAGGGCATACTGGGTTTTCTGTAGACCTTGTAGGTCAGCCCAAGTTTTGAAGGTTTGTGACTTTGACATACAAAATAACTCATTTTTGCTATTCTTTTTCTGGGCTAAAAAGAACGCTTTTCATCTAGTTTTCAGATACTTAACACCGATTTTCAGAGACAAAGTTTTTAGGCTAGCATAGCATGCTCTGGACATGACTTGTCAGCTTTTCCTGGAAGAGATTTTTCTGCTTTGCTTTTTGTTTGTTCATTTGTTTGAAATCGTGCCCTAGTCTACTTGATTGGCCCACAGTCTGACTCTCACAAAGCTTCCTCAGTTTCCTACTTTTGCCTTGACTTTCCCTATATATTTAACATATCCTCTTTAAAATTATGTTCTTAGATCTATTCATTTGACTTCATGTATGTTTTGCCTATGTATGTGTACCATTTATGTGCTTGGTGCCTAAAGAGCTGAGAAGATGGCATTAGATCCTATGGAACTGGAATTATGGATGTTTTTGAACCTCTATGAGGGCTCTAGGAATCTAATTCCAGTCCTCTTTGAGAAAAGCAAGTACTTTTTAACATCTGAGCTATTTCTCCAGCCCTTTCACATAGTTTTTTGACAACTTCGCTGTATCATTGGCTGTTCTAAAACAGTTTAATTTTTGCTACCCTGAACTTGCAGGATAAGCGTAGTTGCCACAGCTTCACTGGAAGGACCAGAGTTTCTTAAATGTATGCTATTGGAACTCCAAGATGCTCTACTTGAGTCACATTAAAACTTTATAAAGTCCACAATAACCATGTCATCATAGGTAGAACTCGTAGTAAACTCTCTAAGAATTAGGTAGATCTCTGTGAGTATGAGGCCTGCATGCTCGTTTATAAAGTGAGTTAGAGGACAACCATGGCTGTTACACAAAGAAACCCTCTCTGAGAGTAAGAGTTGAATAATAGAGCCAGGGAGAAGGCTCAACAGGCAGAAGCAGTAGTTGTGCCAACCAAACAATGTGAGTTCTACCCATTAACCTGCACAAAATGTTAGATGTAGCTATGTATGTTTTTTTGATCACACCACTCATATGATGAGATGGAAAGCAAAGCAGGATAATCATCTGGAAGTTCCAAGGGTCAACTAGCTCTGAGTATGCAGTGTGGCAGCAGAAACCACAAGATCCTGCCTCACCAAGGTAGAGGGGCAAAAACTGACTTCTGAAAGTTTTCCCTTATCCTCTACATGTTCACTGTAGCATCTGCATGGCCGCACTCACTCCCACACACATAGACATACGGAAGCACTCATGTGTATACACACACACACACACACACACACATACACCAAATAATACATAATTGAGTTGTTGTAGCTCTGGCTGCCCTGGAACTCACTATTTAGACCAGGCTGGCCTTGAACTCACAGAAATCTACCTGCCTCTGCCTTCCAAGTGGTGAGATTAAAGGCATGCACCATTAAAACTGTTTAGTAAGTAATATGTTAATGTATTATAAAAGATTTGAGCAACAAACACACTATGTCCCTTATTGCCTGGCAGGGAGTGTGGGCACAGTTTTGAGATGTTTGTTGTATAGTTTTTCAAGATCATGAAGGGTATGAACCCAAGTTATCCACAATAACAACTTAATTGATGACATACTGTATTGGCTGGTTTCACTTTTCTGACTGGTCTCCAAACTCCGTTCTCAGCACTCCCTAGGACTATTGACCAGATAGACAATTTATATACGAATCTTTTTTCCAGGATCAAATTCTGGAAAAACAGACTTGGCCAACTGCCAATTACAAGCTACCTTTCTGGCAATGTGCTAAGTATTTTATATATTTAATTTCAATCACTCTTCAAGACATCTTTAGGAAGTATTTGCGGTATTTTCTCATGTCTTATAGATAATAAATCATGACTCAAAGAAGAAATTGCACCAAGATCACACAGAAAATTCTAATTATGGAACAAGGATTCCAAAGAAGACAATCTGACTCTAACACTGTGTCCTTAAGGCCAACTTAAAACTTCTATGTTTTAGAAGCATAGTTTGCCTGCTCCCCTCCCCCAGCAATCAAGTAGTTACATTAACTTAAACTGATCTCATCAGGTGTCATTAGGTCATCTATTCATTAATAATTTCAAATTAAGATTTGCATTCAATTTGCTTAGGCCAGTAGCCAACATCAAAGTAAATGAAGAGAAACTTGAAGCAATTCCACTAAAATCAGGCACTAGACAAGGCTCACTCCCTACCTCTTCAATATAGTACTGGAAGACCTAGCCAGAGCAATTAGACAACAAAAGGAGGTCAAAGAGATACAAATAGAAAAGGAAGAAGTCAAAATTTCACTATTTGCAGATGATATGATAGTATACTTAAGTGACTCTAAAACTTCCACTAGAGAACTCCTAAACCTGATAAACAACTTTAGCAATGTAAATCAACTCAAACAAATCAGTAGCCTTCCTCTATTCAAAGGATAAACAGGCAGAGAAAGAAATTAGGGAAATGACACCCTTCACAATAACCACAAATAAAATAAATTATCTTGGAGTGAATCTAACAAAGCAAGTGAAAGATCTGTATGACAAGAACTTCAAGTCTCTGAAGAAAGAAATTGAAGAAGATCTCAGAAGATGGAAAGATTCCCCCATGCTCCTGGATTGGCAGGATTAATTTAGTAAAAATGGCCATCTTGCCAAAAGCAATCTACAGATTGGGGATTTAGTGCAATCCCCATCAAAATTCCAAATCAATTCTTCATAGAGATAGAAAGAGTAATTTGCTAATTCATTTGGAAAACAAAAACCCAGGATAGGGAGAACTATTCTCAACAATAAAAGAACCTCTGGGGAATCACCATCCCAGACCTCAGGCTGTACTACAGGGCAATAGTGATTAAAAAAAAACAACTGCATGGTATTGGTACAGAGTCAGGCAGAAAGATCAGTGGAATAGAACTGAAGACCCAGAAATGAACCCACACACCTATGGTCACTTGGTTTTTGACAAAGGAGCTAAAACCATCCAGTGGAAAAGGGACAGCATTTTCAGCAAATGGTGCTGGTTCAACTGGAGGTCAGCATGTAGAAGAATGCAGATCAATCCATTCTTATCTCCTTGTACAAAGCTCAAGTCAAAGTGGGTAAACAATCTTCACATAAAACCAGATACACAGAAACTAATAGAAGAAAAGGTGAGGAAGACTCTCGAATACTTAGGCAGGGAACAAGTTCCTGATCAGAACACCAATGGCTTATGCTCTAAGATCAAGAATTGACAAATAGGACCTTATAAAATTGCAAAGCTTCTATAAGCAAAGTACACTGTCAATAGGACGAAACTGCAACCAACAGACTGGGAAAAGATCTTTACCAATCCTATATCAGATAGAGGGCTAATATCCAATATATACAAAGAACTCAAGAAGTTAGAATACAGAGAGTCAAATAAGCCTATTAAAATTGGATACAGAGGTAAACAAAGAATTCTCAACTGAGGAAACTAGAATGGCAGAGAAGCACCTAAAAAATGTTCAATATCCTTAGTCATCAGGAAAATGCAAATCAAAACAACCCTGACATTCTACCTCACACCAGTCAGAATGGCTAATATCAAAAACCCAGGTGATAGCAGATGCTGGGAGGATGTGGAGAAAGAGGAACACTCCTTCATTGTTGGTGGGATTGCAAGCTGGTACAACGACTCTGGAAATCAGTCTGGCGGTTTCTCAGAAAATTGGACATAACATTACCTGAGGATCCAGCTATACCACTCCTGGACATATACCCAGAAGATGCTTCAACATATAACAAGGACACATGCTCCACTATGTTCATAGCAGCCTTATTTATAATAGCCAGAAGCTGGAAAGAACCCAGATGTCCTACAACAGAGGAATGGATACAGAAAATGTGGTACATTTACACAGTGGAATATTACTCAGCTATTAAAACAATGAATTTGAGAAATTGTTAGATAAATAGATGAAACTAGAAAATATCTAGTGAGGTAACCCAATCACAAAAGAACACACATGGTATGCACTCACAGATAATTGGATATTAGCCCAAAAGCTCGAGATATCCAAGATACAACTCAAAGACCACATGAAGCTCATGAACATATACAGAGGAGGATGCTCACATCTAACTATTGAACTGATCATGGGGTTCCCAATGAAGGAGTGAGAGAGAAGACTGAAGGAGCTCAAAGAGTTTGTGGCCCCATGAGAAGAGCAACAATACCAACCAACCAGAGCTCCCCAGGGTCTAAACCACCAGCCTGGGAGCACATAGGGAGGGACCCATGGCTCCAGCTGTATATGTAGGGGAGGATGGCCTTGTCAGGCATAGGTGGGTGAGGAAGTCCTTGGTTCAGTGAAGGATGGACACCCCAGTTTGGGGAACATTGTGGGTGGGAAGTTGGGAGTGGTAGGGTGGGTGGGGGCACATCCTCATAGAAGCAGGAGGAAGGGAATGGGATGGGGGTTCCTGGGGGGATGCGGAAAGGGGATTACATCTGAAATGTAAATAAAATATCCAATAATTTTTTTTTTAAAAAAAGAACTATTCTGGCTGGGCATGGTAACATATGCCTTTAGTTCTAGCACTTGGGGAAATCTTAAGTTTCACAAACTCCAAAGAGTTCAAATATATGAGTTAAAGTTTGGCTGCAAATTAAAATTTATGAAAGTATACCCATCTGTAAGTTATGAGTGTAAATCATACTTCATTTTGGAAGATGGGTTCAGTGAAAGATGGTTAAAAGAAAAAGGATATTTTCCCCTGATAGACAGAAAATAAACAATAAACAGAAGGAAACAAAACTCTAAAAGACAGTTGAAGAAGTTCTGAATTGTAACTGCCAGGGTTTTAAGTGTCGGGATATCCCGAATTTTCCTCATGTGCAACAAAAGTCAAATCAGTTAACGAGACTCCGGGTGAAGTGTTAGGAATCTGCAGAGAAAGCAAGCTGACAGTTTGATTGGCATATTGAAAGAGAGGAGGAGAATGAAAGGAAAAATTTTCATACAAATTTACGATTACCTTTTTTTACCACAGAAAATGAGCACAAGTGAGGGAAGTAAAATAAGTACATTTAACTTTAAAATAAATGACCAAAAATATGGATTCTGACTTTTGGACATAAAAAGGGTTTGTTCAAGTGATGTGAAATTTCATTGGTACAAGAGTGAGATTTAATCATGGGAATAGAATATCCATTAAGAAGAAATGATCAATTTTTGTGCATTCAAGGTATCCATTAACCCCTGCCCATTACCATGAGGACCTTCCTGGAACCAACAGAAGCAGGATTAACTGTGTCCAAAGGTTCACAAACCAAGAGTGTAGGTTGGAGATTGCTGCCTTTTCTTTGTGTTAGTTTCCATTTGGAATTCTGATCCATAGACCAGGTGTTATGTACCTGTTCTGTTTGAATTAAAATGTTCCTTCCTTAGAGGAGCAGAGAAGCTCTCTCTGAGCTTATATAACTAGTAAGCAATTGCTTGGAGAGAAGAAGAAATTCAGTGGCGCACCCTGAAAGATGTGCTACAGTTTTTATGAGCCATCAGCCTCCCAGGATGGACTTATCAGTGATGCAGCTGCATGAGACAAACTCATTTTCCTATAAGCAATCTCAACAACCCCCCCCCCCCAATCCACAACACTGTACAGAGATGAAATCATTACCAAGCTCAAATGAATATATATTGTTGCCCTGTGTATCTGGGCTAAATAGAAATAGACTCCCCCAGGAAAACTCATACAAACCTAGATTAGCTCTCAACCATGTTCTTCTTTGATTTGTGGGCTGTTGTTCTGCCTCTGTCTTCTAAGTATCAGAACCACTAGATATAACACTATACCTAAATTCCAAAATAGAATTTATTGTATTTATTCATATTCTGTAATTTTGTGCTTTTGTGGTGCCGCGGATGGAATCTATGACTTTATGCATGCTGGTACAACATTCTATTACTGAGCTATGTCCCTGGCTTTCAAATTTATTTGAAAGCCTCTTCCCTAAGAGATTGTCAAAATTCCTCAATTACTCTACTTGGAATTTTTTTTTTCATTTTCTACTTACCTACCACTCAGCACAACTAAGTGATAATTTTGCATTCAAAGGAATTTTCACAATATTAATGTACTATTAAATAAGCATAATGAGAATTCATTGTTCTATAGTAAATTACTAATTTAATCTTATTTCCATCTGTGAGTTCTTTTAAAAACATGGTTAAGTTTTCAGTAATAGTAAGTTAATGACACATTAAAAATGAAACAGGAACCATTTATCTGAAGTATCAACAATATTATCATATGTTTTAAAAGGTCATCATTTATTTAAAACATAATTATAGAATGATGCTATCCCATGCAGAGACTTACTTTTTTAAAGCACACGTTACATTTTCTCACTGATACCTACATTTAAACAGTGGTGGTTGGATTTTTGAAGGCAGGAAGCACTATATCATTATTGCATTTGTGTCCTTTGAACAAATTTGGCACATAGGGCATTGACCTTCTAAAATCAAAACCAACAGAGCCCACATCAATGAATCAATAGTGTTAGATCTAATCTCTCCTCTTTTGCCCTAGATTCATGTTGTAGAGGTTATGTGAACTTAAGATGAAAGAGAGTATGATGAAAATAACTGGGCTAGCTGAAAAGAACCACCTGGAAATGGAGGAGAGCAAAGCACAGCACCTAAACAGCACCCCCTTTTTTTTTCTGGTGATACCTCTGCAGGTTATGAGCCTAATATGGAATGTATTGGTGATTAACTGTTGAAATGTGTGGATTATCTAAAAAAGATGTTTCTAAAAGTCTTTTTGACTTAGTCTTACTGTCTTGGGACTTTTTTTGGGCTTCTTTTAAAAATCTTATTTCATTCTAGGGATAGTCTGAAGTGAAGATTACAGGCTTCTTTGAGTATGCTATGAAGGGAAACATCCATGGATGAGATAGTTGCTACAAGAAGGGGTTCCCAGTGGAGGAGTTAGATAGAAGACTGAAGGAGCAGAAAGGGTTTGTGGCCCCATGAGAAGAGCAACAATACCAACCAACCAGAGCTCCCCAGGGTCTAAACCACCAGCCTGGGAGCACATAGGGAGGGACCCATGACTCCAGCTGTATATGTAGGGGAGGATGGCCTTGTCAGGCATAGGTGGGAAAGGTTATCCTTGGTCCCATGAAGGCTGGATACCCACTGGGGGGGGGGAATTCGAGATTGGGGAGGTGGGAGTGGGGGAGTAGGTGAGGGAACATCCTCATAGAAGCAGGAGGAGAGGGGATGGGGTGGGGGGTTCCTGGGCAGGCGGGGGTGGGGGGGGAATGGGGTAAGGGAATAACATCTGAAATGCAAATATATTATCCAATAAAAAAAATTTAAAAAGGCTATTTACTAATAAAAACTCAAAGTGATAATAAACATTAGTATTTATATATAGCACCATATCATGTAGAAAATTCATTTATACTATGTATTCCTCTAATCTGAGAGGTAGAAAAAGTATAATTACCATTCACAGTTTATAGGGAAAGATAAGAAGGAAAAGAGATACTAATAGATAATAAGAAAGAAACAAACAGATAGACAGGGGTGGGGGAGGGAAAGGGAGAGAATATCCTTAGTTACTAAATCCAAAATCTAAAATGAAACCACATTAAAAACTGTTGAGCTTCAATAAGATGCTACAAGTGTAAGATCCATGCGATGAACCTATTCATACAAAATACTATATAAAATCGCCTTTAGGTTATATGGACAAGGTACATGTAATACATATTAATTTCATGTTTAGACTTGGAATGCATCTAAAAATATTCCTTTATGCATGTGTGAATATTCCAAAATTTAAAAATTCTAAAATCTAAAATGTATCTTGCCTCAAACTTCTCAGATAAGAAATATTCAGGTTGTAATGTTTTATTTTTCAGTTGTTATGGAAATAAATTTCACATTAATGCAAACTCTGGTTGCATGTTCCCTCATTGCAAAAGGTAACTTCCTTCAGTGTTACTGATACAAATGTTGCAAGTTAATTTCACACATTTTTTATATGAAACAACCTCTACCAAGATTGTCATCTAAACCAGTGACTTGGGACATACATACATCCCCTGGTGGTTACTAATCTTATGGAGTACAGATTATTCCCAGTTTATTGTCTTTTTATGTGCTATTTTGAACATGATAATATTTTGAAAGAGTAGTGCTGGCCACTGAAATATGAATTTATCTGTATTAATTTGTCCTGTCTTCCAATGACACAATTTGTATTGAACACCACGTCTTGGTAGTACAGACCTTCAGTCTTAGCACTTGGGAGGCTGAGGCAAGAAAATGGCAAGTTCAAGTACAGCCTCAACCACCTAATGAGCTCCAGTACAGCCTGGGGGTACATGTTGAGACCCCAGTACTTTTTTCTTTAATATATTAAGTACTTTGCTATTATGCCAAGAAATGTCTGAGCCATAGAAAATTTAGAGTGTATTAGAAGTAGACCTGGGTTGTAAAAATTTAGACAATGCTAAGAATTTAGTTTCTCTCAAGACCAACTGTTTTGTGGTAGCAGTGACTGTTTAAGATTTTAAAGCCTTTTCAATTTATTTGAGACAAAAATGTTATCTTTTAATTTGAAAGACTCACATCCAGTGACTTCCAACTTTAGTACAGTAAAAAAAACTGTTCCTATGAGATGTCTAACTCTACCCTGAGATATTCTGATTTTAAATCTGGGCTGATGAATTTGACTTTTTGACAACTTCCTTATCCCCTAACGCAGTGGTTCTCAACCTGTAGGTCGTAACCCTTTTTGCACTATCTCCAAATATATGTGTGTGTGTGTGTGTGTGTGTGTGTGTGTGTATGTATGTATGTATGTATGTAATGATTAATAACAGTTGTCAAGTTATAGTTATTAGGTAGCAACAATTTTATGGTTGGAGTCACCACAGCATGAGGAACTATATTAAAGGGTCACAGCATTAGGAAAGTTGAAAACCACTGCAGTAATTCCATATATTCAGAGAGAATTCATTTGTGAGGTTCACATTATTCTCAGAATGGTTGGCAAGGAAGTGTCCTTTACTTATGGGCCTTGTAGGTCTAGTCATATCCTTTTAGAGGATGGGGGCCCTAAATAGTCCAAATGCCTTGAGTACTATCATTTGGCTGATCAATGAATAACTCCTTTCTATTTACAATGCAATTTTCCATCTTTTCTCTTTTCCCTTTTCTTGATGCACTGCTGTTAGAGATGGAATCCAGGGCCTGAACTCTGAGTTCTCAGCCCTCCATCTGTTTTCTGAATGGATGTGCTATTTGCCTTCCTTAGAGAGATGAAGCGTCTGCCCCACAGCTGGGATCCGTCTGTCCTTTCCTTGCACTTGTTTATGAGGTTCAGATGATGAAGACTTCATAGTCTACTATCTCTTCCTTTTTCCTTTATCTCTTCCTTTTGTTATCTTACATATAAGATATTTGTAGCAAATGTTCGTTTTATTGAATTAAGTGAAGAGAAACTTTAAAAATTAGAAGTGTATGTGCTTTTCTATTTCAAGAATTGCTTGGAACTGCCTAAAGATGATTTACCTCCATTAGGAAGTAATAAACGGAGGGCTCCTAGGAAACGTTCTTTCTACCCTCCAAAGAGGCACATGGAAAACTGCAGCTTTAAAAGACTCCTTCCTATTTTACAGGCTTCTCTTGGGCCTACTTTAACCACAAACTCTTGCTTTTGTTAAAAAAAAAAAAAAAAAAGCCTTTGTGCCAAATTCGTAAGGAGCAGCTAATTTACTGAACCCATATTTTCCAAAACACACTTTCCTCTTGAGTGTAAGTCATTTTTCTGAACCCATTGTAAAGGTTTTTTGGTGAGGTTCCTGCAAAAGTTTCCTGGACTCAGTTTTGAGCATTAAGCACAAACTAACACACACAGCTGCAACAGCTACAAAAATGTCCATGTACACCAGCCCAACACACCACACAAAAACACAGAAGAAAATGAGTTAAATAAAAACACGCAGCAGTGAATGTGTCTGCTGGGAGTGCTTCCTTGTGTTCTACATTATCACAGCTAAACATTAAGTCAGCCCCTTAACTTTATTTTAATGTATTTAAGCAATAACCATCAAGGCACAGGGCATTTTCTGGGAATTAATGAGCAGCAAGAAGGCTTGATGGTCTAAAGTCGAACCAAGGACGGTTAACCCCAGCTGGCTGTTAATTTCCCGGGAAATAGCCAGTACTGAGCTTGGTATTCCGATTTATAAGGCCTTTGTATATGAAGAAAAGAATTACATCTATTCCCCCTGCTGTGCCTTCATTTCACACAGTGCTGTGGGAAAGCAGGGAGCTGAATCACGCTGTTGTTGCCACATCAAGCCTTTTCTACTAAATTAAAAGTAATTACCAAAATGACGGCTTTGGTCTACGATCAGACACATGTAAAAGCCTCTGTATTGCTCTCATCTTCCTTGTCTCCACCAGCAGCAAATTAAAGGGAGGGAGTAATGGAAGCACCTTCCTGGGATGTTTGTTGTTAATGAGATTCAGTGCACATGCAGGAGAGTGCATGAGTATAGTGCGCTCCAGTTTTCAAATACATATATATCCAGATCAAGGTTTAGAACATTTCCAGTACTCCCAAAGCCTTCCTCATTTCCTTTTTTAGGCAGCACCCCATCAAAGAAAATCACAATTATGCTTGAGTTGCCATAGTGTTTTGCCTTTCCCCAAATGTTCTATGAATGAAATCACACAGTACATATTCTTTTGTAATAATTTTTTTTCTCCCCACTCAACATTATATCTGTAAGAAATGCACTAAAGATTTTTAAAAGTCAAGGAAAGCCTGAAAGCTTGAATTTCTAGATGCTGTTCTTGCTGGGAAAGCAAACACATGTTCATGGGTCCTAACACAGCAAAAGCCAACAACACTGTGTGTGAGGGACATAAATAATTCCACCAGCAGACCTGGGCTCAGTGGTAGAGCATGTGTTTACCATGTAAAGAAGGCTGTCAGGTCCATCTCTAACATCAAAAATCAAACAAAAATAGTCTATCTGTGGTAAATTGAGTATGCAGGGCTAGGAATGCAGCTTATTGGTAGAACATTTGCCCATCATGTCCTCAATAACTCAAGAATATTTTAATTGTCCATAAATAAGCATTTATAAAAATGTAGTTAAAGTATCTTCTCTAATCTCCCTTCCCATGCCATCTTGAAAGGAACTGTTATCAAGTGTTATTATGGTAGATTCTTTATTTCTTTCACTCTCACAATACTCCATAAATGTAGGTATTGTTTTATCAGTGTGACCATGGAGAAATGACAAGTCCTGCTCGGCAGTGTGGGAGGGAAGGTGTGACATGGTTTCCTGTCCCTGGAATAGAGCCTGCAGGGCATGGGCTTCCAGGAGTATTGAAGGTTGCTGGGAGTGAGGCTTGTTTATATGCATTTCTTTAGGAAATGTTCTCCCTGCTAAGGTTATTGAGAACTATTCTCCTTACCGAGGTTATCACAATGTCTTCTCTGCCAAAGTTAATGACCCCATGATAATCAGAGACTCAAGGGTGTGTTTAATGTCTCAGCAAAATGGTGAATGCTGAGACCTTCAAGACAGCCCTTAAAGTGGTGAGAAGGAATTATGAAAACATGAGTATATATATATATATATATATATATATATATATATATATATATATGTATGTGTGTGTGTACATATATATACACATATATACATATATGTGTATATATATGTATATATATGTATAATTTCTCAATCATACAAAATATAAGGATGCAGTATGAATTAAATGAGTTTCACAGATTTAGAACAGAAGCAGCTGCACTGGCGAGTCAGTCTGTCAGAAAGATACAAAGGCAGGCAGATACAAAGGCAGGCAGATTCCTGAGTTCAAGGTCAGCCTGGGACAGAATGAAGTTAGTCCCAGGCATGGTAGGAATGGTGATTTCAGAGTGAGATCCCACCCAGCTAGCTTATTGTCTGTGCTTACAAAAGCAGGCAGATCTCTGAATTCATTTGCAATGTTAAGAAAGAAAAAAAGAATGTGCTCCCTGTTGTTTTCTAAGAATCAGGAGGCTGGGGTCTGGGGATGCTGATTCATGGGATAATCAAAAGGGAACCTGGAGTAAATAACAGAATTGACATGCATATAAAAGACTGGGCCTTGGTCTGTGAGAGCTGAGCTATCTGGAGAAGCTGTCTGGAGATCTCCAGACAAAGCTGTCTTGAGTAGAACACAAGCCATTTAACTTTGAGGCATTCTTTTGTCACTCTCAGAAACCTCTTCCTCAGAAGCCCTCTCCAAGCCAAGGCTGTTCCTTGGCAGGAAAACTAGAAACCTAGCTAATTTATGAAGAATATTTGTGGGCATAAGTGACAAGATTAAGACTCATTCATCTTTTTGATTTCAGAACTAAAATGCTTCTATCACACCCATGAGATGAAAGACTTTAGTATGTGTACTTTATGCTTGTCTCATGTAATCCCCATAATCTCCCTCTAAGAAGATAATACTGATGGTCTCATTTTTCAGATGAGAAGACAGAGGTATAAAGTCATTAAGTAGTTCACTTAAAGACATACAACTAAAGGGGAAGGTGTCTGAGTTTAAATGTTGGGTCTGAGCTGCACTGTGCTTATGAATATAGTGCCTTACTACCTAAAGCTAGGTTGGTTGTTTTCTGAAAAGAAATTTGTCTTTGTCTTGTACTTTGCTGCTTGTGATATTAGCTGGCTCTCAAAGTCATTGACTCTTCTGATGTGGATTCATTTGGGGGAATAAGGTCCATGACAGATAACAGCAATCTTACCTCTGAAGCATGTTTGGGGAACACTCTGAGAGCAAAGATTTGTTTTAAAAAAATTTTAAATATAGAATATCTTATATGAGTATAATTAGTAAGCCACATTTGTTGGTTAATATTCTGATTATCTATTTCTATGAAATATATTAGTCATACCTAATAAAAACAATAAACATTTTATTATGTTCATGACTCGATGGATTGGTAAGTCACTCTGATGTATGGGAGTGGTGAAGATAGTTGTAAGTAGAACAATTATATTCTAGAAAGTTCTAAACTTACATGCCTGACACTCAGTCTGAGAGGACTTGGAAATGGAAATGAGCTAGAACGAATAACTGGAACAAATATCCATTGCCACATCATATGACTTGGACCTTCTCAGAACCAGATATCTCATAATATTCTGACAGCTTAGGTGATGGCTAAGAGCCCCAAGAGAGAAAGTTCCTGTAGACAGAGTACAAGCTGTATCACCACTTTGGATCTATTCCTGAAAGCCACATAGAACCACTCCTGATTCTAACAGTTCAATCAATCATTTGCTTGCAAGATCATAAAATTTAAAGGTACCTCTACCTTTAAACAATAAATACAACACAACACATCTATATTAATGGAGGTGCTTAATCGGTCTGGGTGAATTCTCTGGATATCTAAGATACTCATACGCACAAGTTCTTCTGCTTGAGTTAAACAACACATGGATTCATGAACATAGTAGAATATTCATTGCCTTTGCTAGGTTTGCCTTATAATACATTACACAGAAATAGACGATCAGAATATCAACTAACAAATGTGACATCTGACAATGGGAACGTCAAAAAACATTCCGTCCTTTTCTTAAAACTACTAGAGTTAAGGGCCAGAGAGATAGCACAAAGGTTCCAGGAGACTTGAGGTTCCCAGCAAACACATTCAGCAGCTCACATATGCATGTAACTCCAACTCCAGAAGATCTGATCATGGTAATTGTCTGGCTTCTGCAAGTATTACACTTATGTGCACAATCCCTGACCTCCTCATATTCACACATTTTTTTTAAATTACCAAAGTTATTTTTTTACTTAAAACCTTCACTGAGTTTCAGAAAATCTGCACTGTTGAAGAAAGCTAAGACTGTTGGCTTCAACAAGGTAACTGTTATCAACGAGGTAACTGTACCACTGTGGTGCCCAATGATATAAAAGTTTGTTCTCTTTGAACATCTTAGATATTCAGAGAATCTCCCCAGATTAAGTATCTCCATTAATACAGATGTGTTGACTTTTAATTATTTTTCATGAAAGTGGAGACTACTCAACTGACAGCTTCCTCTACCCTGTTTCTTCACCTCTTTCTAAGCATCACCGTAATCGCGTAATTGAAAGTTTTTACATACTTCTTTGGCTGCTGAAAGAAGAGTTTCTTATTTTCTGTGTGAGAAATAAATAAGCCTTGCCCTATAATTTCTTATTGTCCAGGAAGCAGAGATCTAACTAAGGAGATAAATGAGGGGACATTTCTTAGGATAGAGTTGAAGACCCCCATACTCGGGAGACCCTTCCTCAAGCCTCCGGAATCGTGACCACCCAAAGATCACAAGAAACCATACCTGGATGCAATCAGCAGAGGTTTATTAGGGAAAGAGCTGGCAGCCAGCGGTTTGACCAGGTACTCGCGCTGGAGTCAAGGTCCGACCCCCTCGGCCAGTCCTTGGAGGGTTTTAAAGGGAAAAACCACAAACCAGGGGAGTGGGATGGGGTTGTTAAAGATACAAAACATGAAAACAGTGGAACAATTCAGAGGTATTCACTCTAAATGATTAGTGTCATGTGGAAATCGCCCTGCATTCTTCTCAAAAATGTGGTTTTTACCATGCCATTGTGCCCTATCCGGCCATTTCAGATTGCTATCTTTACTTTTTCCGGCTATAGGGCTAGGGCCCCACCTAGGTGGTAGCATCTTTATCTGTAATCAGGAATGTCTTCCTGCCTTGGGCGAGGCTTGAGGAATGTAATCCAGCAAGTGTCCTTCACCTGGAATGTGAAGGCCTGAAATCTTATTTTCAGTTCTGTAAGGCAAAAAATCTACACATATTTCATAAAATGGCCTTTATAATTTTTCACTCTACAGAGTAAATCAATATGTAATGTTACAACCTAGGTTGATAACCTAGCAATAAATGTGACTGGTTATCTAGTAAACAGTTAGGCAGGGTATTTACATTTGCTATCTGGCAGATTTGTCATTTTGTAACCATCTAGCTTACTTTTCTTTTTATTTCTCTTCTTTTTTCTCTTCTGAGACAGGTTGTGACTAAGTAGCTCAGGCTGGCTTCAAACTCGGGATTGTAGTGCCTCAGTTTCTCAAATGTTTGGAATATGGGTCTGTGTCACCTCAAGAGGCCTTCAATTAATCTTTCTGTATGTTTAGTTATTCTAATTTTTCAATTTAATTTTATTTATATTTTTACTTATTCCCTCTACATCCTGCTCATTGACACCCCCCCCCACCCAGTCACCCTCCCCCACAATCCCTCCCACGTCCCTCGTCTTCTGTGAGCGTGTGGGGTACCCTTGGGCATATCCCCACCCTAGCACCCCAGGGAAGAATTCTAACTTCTAATCATAGTGCTCCAAATGTAAAACGGTCCTTGGTATTTATTATCTCAGGTGAAATTCACATAACACTGTCCATAAAAGGCCGGTCTACAATGGCCCCTTACGGCAGAAGAACAAAGAACTTTTCCTTTTGTTTTCTTGAATTCCCTTTCCTTCATTAGATTGAAAGTAAGATTTCTGGTAGGAAGAAAGAACTGGAAGGGTTTTTGGTCTTGGGTGGCACTTTTCTGGGTTTTTAACAAACTGTATTAAGTCTTTTTGCATGGAAATATATTTAGAACAACAGATAGCTTCTGCTTAGAAATCTCTCAAAGGACCCGAGAAGCACCATGGCAAGATTGAGAGGACAAACTCAGCTTTGGGTTTTCTTAAGACTCTTAGGTCTAAGTTTATGGCAGCCTCACATATTCCAAATTTTCCTTAAGCCACTTGATTTTTATTATCTGGAGTAATTGTTGAGTTATGCATCCTCTGATGGATCCTCTACGAAAACAGAATTCTCAACAAACCAACAAGAAAATAACGTGTATGAAAATTCTATGATCAAGATCATACCTAACTGTGGAATGCTGAACACTAATGTCAACAACAAGAACAAAGGAAAGATACCTGCTTTCATCATTTGTATTCAGCATTAAACATTTCTAAGTTGGTTGTGGTAGCACACAGTCAGAATCTATCTAAAGGAATTTGATAGTAGATGGCAGAGGATTGCTGCAAGTTCAAGGCCATCTTGGGCTATATAGTGAAATGTTATCAGATACACACACACACACACACACACACACACACACACACACACTACACACTCCATGCATCTGGTTGTACCTTTTCTATCTAACAAATGACTTCACTTAGCTATCCAACTTGTTTTTATTTCTTATACAAAGTAAAATAAAAGATTTTACTTTATTAAATGAAAACCAACTACATCTTTCTATTTAAAATGATTATTTTAATAGTGTGTATTTTCATTTCTAGGTAGATGGAGTTTATTAAGTTCTCAAGAAGCAAAATCATGGAGCATTATGAACAATCATTTTTACTGATTCTGACAGATAAGTAACTCAAGTAAGGCTAAAGAGCAGATAAAGTATATTTAAAATGAAGCTCCCATATCTAAATAAGCAGGGAAATAACTAAAATACTGTATCAGGGAATTGAGCTCTAAGTGGGAGAGCTGTAGAAAAATTAAAAAAAAAACCCTATTTTCCTAGAGTATGGTAGTGCAGATCTGTATCTCACAAGCTTAGCCCATCATGGTAGTAAAAATGAGTACTTTATCTAGGTCCAGAAAAAGTAAGTCTTACTGCAGTCTGCCTAGAGTGGACATTGCAGCACTTACAAAGGAAGGGACCACCTGCTAAGTTTCATGTGGATACACCAGAGAGCTGCTAAGTGCAGTTCAGGGCCATTTGAGAACATGCTTTTTAAAACCTAGAAAGACAGTAAACCTGGTCATACCACAATGTGGTAACACAGTGTGGTAGCACTAATGGGACTCATGAGTTGCTTACTCTTTTGAGTTCAGAAGTTTTCTGTCTTTTCTTCCTTCCGTTCCTCCTTGCAGGAAGGGACAAGAGCAATAGGACTAAATCTGAACATCTGTTATATGAGCGGGGGGAGTTTTTCACTCTCAGATATTTCCTGGACCAAAAGCCCACAACATTGTCCTGATTATAGCAATATGTTCAAAACAAGATTTGATTTCAAAGATACTCAGAATTTTATGAGAACTGGGATCATAAAATCTTTTTAAAATTGTGGACAATGCATTGCATTTAGGTAAGAGAATGTCATTGTTTTTGGAAGCATCCTCATGATGAGAGCTAATATTATCAACTTATTCTAATGGGGTTCAGCAAACAATCACGAGAAATATATAGATGTACATAAACATACATAGAGAATGGTAAAACAAATCATACAAAAATGTAAGCCATTGTAGATGTCTGTGATAACGTCTAGTGCAGTGGTTCTCAACTTTCCTAATGCTGTGACCTTTTACTACAGTTTCTCATGTTGTGGTGACCCCCAACCATAAAATTACTTTTGTTGCTAATTCATAGCTGTAATTTTGCTACTGTTATGATTGTAATGTAAATATCGGTGTTTCTAATGGTCTTAGGTAACTCCTGTGAAAGGGTTGTTTGACCCTCTCCAAAGGAGTCTCGACCCACAGTTTGAGAACCACTGCTCTGCGTGCCAGCCATGTATGTGGAAAAGGATGGCCTTATTGGGCGTCAGTGGGAGGAGTGGTCCTTGGTCCTGTGGGGATTTGATGCCCCAGTGTAGGGGAATGCCAGGGAGGGAAGGTGAGAGTAGGAGGGTGGGTGGGGGAATACCCTTATAGAGGCAGGGGGAGGTGCAATGGGATAGGGGTTCCCCCCCCCCCAGGGGAGACCTGGAGAGGGGATAATATTTGAAATGTAAATAAAAACTATCCAATAAAAGAAAAAAAGGGAAAAATACGGTATAAATCATGTTTTAGTCAAATTTATAGGTTTTAAATGTATGTATTTATGATGAATGTATGCATATATGAAATAACAGTGAAAAAGAGGCTGTAGATTTGAAAGAGAGTAGGAAAGGGCATATATATGTATATATATATATGTCATATATATACACACACATATATATGCATTTAAAAGGAGGAAAGGCAAAAAGAGAGAGAGGGAGAGAGACACAGAGAGAGAGAGAGAGAGAGAGACAGAGAGTGAGAACAACTGCTCTATTGCCTTTGAGCACACTTCTTAAATATTCATAGGATTAAAGAGTTCTTCTCTACCTAACATCTTCATTCTTTTCCAGTGGGAAGCAATCATGTTTTGTGGGCCCATTTAGCCATACAGATCAAAATTATTTCCAAAATTAATTCCAAATTATTTTTGATGACGTGTTCAATTTTGCTTAACTGAAGAAATGAGCTTTGCTTGGAGCTTCATGGAAAAAAAAAATGTGTTTCTGTGGCTCTGAAAAAGAAAAAGTTACCTGAACTGTCATGAGTTTCAGAAACCTCCAAATGTGACATCAACAGATCATTTAAAACAGTGAATACCAAAAGGGATTATGATTTAGATAGATTTTTGAAATGTTAAATTTTGATATAATTTCAAACTTCAGTGTCATATATGCTTGACTTGGATGTGCTTTTTAGTAAAATCATATATTTTGTCCTGTTTGCTTAGTTTGTTCTCTCTCTCTCATGTGTGTGAGTATGCATGCACATTTGTTTGTTGTTTTTATTACTATTGTTTTCTGAAACATTTTAGATGATCTCATCTGGATGATGAGAACACACAGAAATAATAATTTAACAACTCATCATTGCTAGAGACAACCTTGAATACTAAATTCAGAATTATAGAGTGGAAAGTATGCTGCGCCTTTGGCATAACAAATGAAGGGCATCATGCTCAAAATCTTGTCACATAAAAGTAGCAAAACATGGGGTGAAAGGAAGGAGTATGTCCAAAACTGGTAAAAGTAAATGGGCCCAAATACTGGTACAATGTCTTATAATAAGAAAATTTCCAATAATTTATTTGAATTTTTATATTAAACTCAATGCAGCTCAATTTCCTTCTCCATAATAAAACACATTTTGTTCATACTGGTACTTTCTTTAAAAGATCTGATTGTCCACCAAATTACATATGCAGAATCAAAGAGAACAGAACAGTCATGTTTCTCACTTTAGAAACTGTGGCTTTCTGTGACTTAGCTTCAAACATCATAGACCAGCATTTCTAAATTGTAGGAGTCAAAAAGGTCCAGAAGGAATGTGGCCCACATTCTGAGACAGGGCACACAGTCCATGCCCCTCAAAGGTAGGTCTTATGACCATTTCTAAACTTGTCACACTGCACAATTGTGCCTCAGCATTTCCTTGGGGCCTTCTGTGACCGTAGTCACCACCCATTCAGTCATGTTCTTTGTTACTTCCCATGAACACTTCTCAGATATCCTTTGTGTTAATTTCACAACTAGCAACTTTAAACATGCAGTTATGGCAGTCTGAAATTACTTCAAGACCTTATAGGGCTAAAGTCAAGCTATGGGTAAAGATGTTTCCCTTTGGGGGTTTCCATTTATTGTCTACATTCTTTGGTTCCTAACTCCCTTAGTCTGTCAAGTTGGCTGCATTTCATCTTCAACTAGTTCTACCTCTCTATCTTCCTCTTTTTCTTAAAAGAACCCTTGTAATTACAATGAATCCTCCTAGATGATCTAGTAAAAAACAAGCTTACTATTTTAAAAGCATTGCAAGAGTAATACATTCCTAGGTTGAGGCATGAGATGTGGACATCTTTGGGTTTGTCATTCTACTTTCAGGGTAATGTTTTGAGGAGTGTGGATTGCCTGGCTTTAGAACTTCAGAACTTTCTGGTTATTTTGTACTGCATTTTATAATGGGGGGGGGTGCTTGTGATTTGTTGGCCAAGAAGAAACTCTTAAACAACATAAAATTCTCTTTCTCTCTCTCCTATATCAGTCTTCAGTGTATATATATGTGTACATAGGTCAAAGGGAAGGTGCAGGGAATTGAATGAGCTCAGTTTTACAGGATTGGTGACAAATTCCTTTAACTACTGAGTCATCTCACCAGCCGTGTGTGTGTGTGTGTGTGTGTGTGTGTGTGTCCCCGTGTGTGTGTGTGTACATGCTCGCACACACACACACACACACACACACACACACACACACACACACATGCCCATTAGCACCTTGGAGGTCAGATCCCCAGGACTGGTGGCTGTAAGATTATAAGACACCTGACATAAATAATGGAACCCAACCTCTGGTTCTCTGCAAGAGCATCAGGCATTCTAAATTACTGAGCAATGCCCCATGATTCTTATTAAAAAATTGCATGCTATTATCCTTCCCATGACTATCAGTTTAATTTTGGTTTTAGTATAGCTTGGTACAAATTCGAATTGCCAGGCTTGTGCGAGATCCCTGTTCTGAATTCTTAATTCTTCATAGCAATTTTCTAGGACAATTTTATTTTACAGCTCAGTGCCTGTCACAGAGTAAAATTTCAAATAATGTGTGTTAAATGAGTTAAATCTCTGGATGACTTCCAAAAACATCAGCTATAAATCCCTTTTGGATCAGGTGATGTCTCTATGCTGCAAATAGCAACCTGTAACATGTTTTCTTGAGAAAGTATTTGCTTTCTGTGCACAACCATATGGTTAGTGAAATTGTTGGATGGTGTTTGTTAATACTGATAAATAAACAAAAGAGATTTACGGACAATTGGTGGAAATCAGCCACTGACCTCCTATTGACAGAAAACTGTTTACACTTCTGTGTCACAAATAATAAAACTAGCTGCACATAAGAGGACTTTCCCAAATTTTAGTTTATTTTTTGACAAAGTAAAATATAACAAAATGAAACAGAAACTATCATATCAAAGTTGAACATGGCATCTCAAGAGGAGGATGGAGTCCCAAAGAGCAGGTACAAAGGACAGAGCCCTATTCATCCTCACAGTCAGGAGTCCTTATAAAAATACCAAGCTAATAGCTATAATATATACACAAGGCAACTGGTGTAGACCCACCTAGGCTCTGTGCTTGCTGCTTTAGTCTCAGGGAGCTCATGTGTGCCTTGCTTAGCTGATTCAGAGGGCCTTGTTCTGGTGTCCTCCATCCCCTCTGACTCTTACACTCTTTCTGCCTCCTGTTCTTTAGGATTCCCTGAACTCTGAGGGCAGTGATTTAATGGAGACCTCAAATCAGGAGATACATGCTGGAGTTGGAGGAAGGGAAACAGACAGGAAGGAGGGGAAGGAAGATAGGAGGGGATGGATGTTTGTGAGGTCTATAGGAGATAAGGGCAGTAAGGAAGGAAGGCTGCTGCTGGTTTTCTGTTGAAATTCTAGGTACAGGACTACGGGTTGGGTCTGGGGAAACACATGGAGAGGAGAAGGTCTGTGGACCAGCCTTCCTGGTTTTCTGGAAGGTGTGTTAATTTTTTTTTAAAGGATTGTAGATATCTCATGCCATGGTTCTGATGTGACTTTTGCCAAAACCTCACTGAAATCCTTGACCAGGACAGGCTAGAGTCATTCCTTCTCTTCTGATTTTTGTTTGTCTTTAACTTTCTTTCCAGCAACTAACAATAGTAGACAGTTCCTGTCTCACCTTATGTTGAGCCATGTTGCAGGATTCCATTCCCCCTTTCATATAATAGGGGATAAGTGTAGTACAGAATTACATATAGCTTATAAGTGAGTTACACTTTTCTCGTTGCCATTACACAAAGTTAACAATTCATTTCTCAACAGCCACATGATGGAGGGTTCTGTAGCTATCTATTCCCATTTCCTACTGGAGGGATACATGCAAAAAAAAAGTATTGTTTTCATTATTTTGCCCTTTAGAAAAGTCAGACCCATTTTCTGCCTACATAGAAAAGAAGTTTATTGATTAGTCTATTTCCACTAGAAAGACACAAAACTTAGGCCAAGTTCTTTCTAATAGATGACCCTCTTAAAAGCTAAGAATCCTCTAAGTTTGTGCACATGCACCATATCAAAGGCATGTCTTAAGTTGGTCTACTGTGACTATAAAAATGTCCCATTATTTTGAATACTAAATTTTTAGCAATTGGACAACTGACTACAGAGTGGTGGGGGTATGGCACCACAAAGCTGAATCAACTGTGAGAAGATTTCTCCCAGAAACTTCCAGAACCAGAAACACAAAATGAGAGTTGCTCATAGAAATCCAGTAAGCCACTGGCAACTGAAGTGCAATAAACTGGGAAAAATACAAACATGGGCCTCTGAGAGAAATGGCTTTCATTTTTATCAGATTAACTGAGCCTGTTTGCAAGAGATCATCAAGAGTGGGCATGTTGACTGTCAATGTTTCCACAGTAGTAGGTGGAGATGGAAGGGGCTTTAAACCTTCACCTCAGATTCAAGTTCATCTCTTCTGCATCTCCCAGACATGTTTGTGTAAGTGTGCCCTAATTGTACATGGGCAGTATTTTCTGGAGATGCTGGGGTATATGGACCAAGGGAAGGTAACTGGGGGCGAAGAGTCTTCATCTCTGTGGCTATGAGGAAGCCATCATTCACAGGCGAAAACTTCCCTGTGCAGCAGCCATAGGCAAACCTTTAGCTGTGCTCTTTAAATAAATCCAATAAATTCATAGGTTTCTGAGAGTGAACTTCAGTGGAATAGTACTTTAATTTGTCATTGGGACCTGATAAAAAAGGGATAAACATGGGAACGGGATTCTGAAATAATGTCAGGTCTGGAAGCAAGAGGAGGTACGCAGCTAGGAACCTAAACTACAGAGAGATAGGTAGGAAGGGGAACGGATGGGAAATAGTAAATATGAAACAAGAACTTAGGCCAAGGCAAATTGCTATAACAATAGCTATCATTATCTATGGTTTGCTTATAACTGGGGTCAAGTGTCATGCATAGTGTAGGGTTTGAGTTATTTTTTTTTTCAATGTTAAGGTTATTTTTCACTTGCCTTTCCAAATCATATTTGGACTATTTTCAATTGCAACATTCAAGTCTCCTTATCGTGTGTCTTTTAGTGTTTGTCCAAGGCAAACCCAAGGCAAGGAAGAGATCTGAGAGTAGAAGGGAGAAACACCATAGTGTTTATTTGTTTGCATTTTCATTATATTGGCAGTGATATTCTACTGGAATCCTTGGCCCCTGTCTAGCAGCACCTTCTAGATTATGGGTTCCCATGTTTTCTCTTTCCTCCCCCTCCCTTCCCCTAGACCTAAGAATAATAGCAGCTCCTTTCACACTTAAGGGTTCTGAAGTGCTCACCTTTATTGCTGATCTTCATTTCCACACTTCCACCTGTGTAAAGATTCCTTTGTTAAAGTTTCTCCAGAATTTTATGCACCCCTGTCTTCTGCTTTCTGTTGCTAAAACCCCAAATGGTAGTAAGTGAGATGAATATTTTCTAGATTTGGTGAAAGTTCTAAACATTTCTCAATGGTGTTATGGCCTAGTATATAAACTGTGTTCTGTTCTGTAAGCCATCCTATTGTATAAGGCCTTGTGATTCAGGGAGAAATGCTTTGTATCTGTCTTTAGTGCCTTACAATTAGCCAAGATGACAATAACCACTGAGCATAAAAAATTTTAAAACATCATTGTCTTAGTCAATACTCTATTGCTGTGAAGAGATACCATGACCACCTCAGTGCTTAAAAAAGGAAGGCTTTTTTTTTTTTTTTTTAAATAAAGAATGGGGCTGGCTTACAGTTTCAAAGGTTTATGCCATTATCATCATACTGGGAAGCATGGCATCACACAGGCTCACATGGGAGGGAGAGGTAGCTGAGAGTTCTACATCTGGATGCCCAGGCAGGAAGAGAGAGACATGGGCCTGGCTTGAGCATTTGAGACCTTCCAAAGCCCATCCCCAGTGATGTACTTCCTCTAACAAGGCCACACACATCCAAATCTATGAGCCAATAGGAACCATTCTTTTCCAAACCACCACAACCACAAAGAAATTGCCCTAGTGTTGATTCACTTGGGGCTTAAGGAATATTCTGTTCTAGCAACAGGAGGAAGGAATCACTACTGGATTGATGATCTATTATCATTCTATGACTTTGGAAAGTTGGGTGACGTTTTTCCTCCTCAGCAGACTACGGTAAGAGTCAGCTTACTTACCAGTGTTTACCATCATTACATACACCTTTCCTGAAGCAAGCCCATGTTAGGTCAAGTGCTTCAGAGCATAGACAAGGATGAAAACTAATTTTGGTACAAGGTAATTATGAAGAGTGTGTACGGAAACTAGTAGTCTGGAGAAGCCAATGCTGGTGAGTTTAGGTGGTGTCCCAATCCCTGTCCCATTCACTGGTACATTATTTTCCTGATTCCAGTGTCAAAATATTGGACAGGAGTAATTCCAGGAAGGAGAGGTTTATTTGACGTGTATTTTCAGAAAGACTCCAGTCTATCATAGCAAGGGGGTCCTGGTGGAACAGGGCATGGAAGCTGGAACCTGGGGCTCCTCACATTGTGCTTAACTAGGAAATAGAGACTTCAAGCTAGAACCAGACCTGGGTAGAAGTTTCAAGGGTTGGCCAGCTCCTAGTGGCTGACTACCTACATCAGGTTCCATATCCTAAAGGCCTCATAGCCTCGCCCAATAGAACCACCATCTAGGGAAGAAGCATTCACACACAAACCTATAGGGAATATTTTAAAGTGAAACCTTAGCATTGTTAGAATAGAAACATTAATTTTTACCTGAGTTTGTTTCTCTTGGGATAAAGGTTTGGAGTTTTTCTAATTCTGTACCAGCTACCTATTTCTTAAGTTTCTAAGGACAAGAGGGGGTATAGGTATGAAAATATACCCATCAAGTCTTTCACAGGTTCAGGGAAATGAAGTAGTCCAGTAGCCCAATGGTAGTTCCTCAAAGACAGCTACAGGTGTGGGGTGTTAGGAGCAAAAGAAAAGGTACACAGAACACATAAAGGAACATCTAGGGCAGTGGTTCTCAACCTCTGGGGGTCGAACGACCTTTTCACAGGGGTCTCATATCAAATATTTACATTATGAATTATAACAGTAACAAAATGACAGTTATGAAATTGCAATAAAAATTATTTTACAGTTGGGGGGAGGGAGTCGCCATAACATGAGGAACTGTATTAAAGGGTTGCAGCATTAGAGAAGTTGAGGACCACTAGGCTAGGGGATGTGGCCAGAGCACCAGCAGCAGCCTCCACAAAGCCCTTACTGGAAGCACACTAAAATCTCAGGGAAGAAATCAGTAACGCTTTCTATAAATACCTGTCTCAGGTTCAAGATGTAGCTGCAAGTGACATCCTCTGTCAAAGATGAGTGATAATATTTCAAGATACTAGATGTTCAGAGGATCCTGGTTACCTCACTTCTTGTATCTGAATGGCCACACCATAAACAACTAGTGATAATCTCATGGAAGACCTAGGTCAGGCAGAACCTACCAGTTGTGACTATAGAAACATGTCCAACCTTCTCTCTCATAGCACCCACTGGCTTCCAGAACTGAAACTGAAAACATGCATCCTTATCTGGGAAGAAACTGGGTTTCCATAGGATAAAAAGAAGAGAAGGGAAGGGGGCTTCAGTTATCTTTCAAGTATAGCCATGGCCATCATAATTTAAGACAGTAGGGAATATCTGTTCAAGACATACTTCTGAAAAAGATCTTAGGTACTACGATGGGAGAGGGCACATAGATTCTCCAAGATGCTTAGGCTGGTTTAGGGATTGGACTTTTTTTCCAGATGAAATTGCCAGAGCAAGTGTACTTGCTTCCTTTTCTCTTGCGTAGGAGAGGAGAAAGCTGGTTGACAGTAGTTTAATTTTTTTCAGGTATCATCATGAATTTTATTGCTGTGTTAATAAATTTCCATTTAGCAATAATCCTGTTTAGCCTTTGTTCAAGTTTTATGTGAGCGATGAGTAATAAAACTTCAAATTATATCAATTTTCTATATGAGAAACTATGCCATTTTCATGACATTTTTGTTTTTTAAAAAGGGAATCAAAAGGTGATTCTTGACTACATTTTATAACTTATGTATGGGTTGAAAGACTTTCTTAAGAATGACTTCACTCTGGGGAGGCTGGAAATATTTCAGAGTGAGGGTTTTGAGCTATTGCATTAGAATAAGTTTGGATGCAGGCGTCAATTGCAATTACAAAATCCTTTTGTATTTTCTTTTTCCCTGTGCTAAAATTAAGGTTTTTAAAACTAACTGCATACAGAAAATATTAGTGAATATTAACCATAACCAAATCAAATAAATACTGAATTTAGGGGGCATGCAGGCCTGGTTTCATGGGCCAGAGACCTGTATGCAGTTGCACAAGGGTCCAATTAGAAGGTGCTCTGCACTTAATACTCTGGTATCCTGAAATTCTTAGTGACTTTTTCAGCAAACAACTCTGCTTTTCCATTTTGCCCTGGTCTCTGTACGTTACTTTAAAAACCTTAAGTCTGTCTATTTGGGTGTTTTGTTTT
The DNA here is from genome assembly GCF_011762505.2 of Arvicanthis niloticus. Taxonomy (NCBI): domain Eukaryota; kingdom Metazoa; phylum Chordata; class Mammalia; order Rodentia; family Muridae; genus Arvicanthis; species Arvicanthis niloticus. The sequence continues at coordinate 2,061,793 of NC_047679.1, forward strand.
GCTTGTATATGGGTTCTCTCTCTCTCTCTCTCTCTCTCTCTCTCTCTCTCTCTCTCTCTTTTCTCTCTCTTTCCTTCTTTCCTTTTTCTTCAGAGATAAGCTGGCCTTTAACCTACATTGTAGCTCAGAAATAACCTTGAACCCCAGGGCCTCCTGTCTTCATCTCCCAAATGCTGGGATTACAAATATAAACCACCATGCCCCCTCCTTAAAAAAAAAAAAAAAAAAAAAAAAAGTAGGAGTGATTCTTCATTCTGGGCTTATCTAAACTCACTATGTAGCCCAGATTAGCCCCAAACTTGCTTTGGTTTCCCAAGCGTGTTTTTATCTTAATGCATTTTGGGTAATTTTTGTGTAGGACTCAAAAGAAGAGCTAATGTTGGAGCTGTGGATAACACCACCAATGAATAACAGAGGATGACCATGGATAAGAAGACCTGGAGTTCCTGAAGTCTTAAAGATTCCCGACTTCAGTGATGGTGGGCTCCACTTTCCTAGAGGATCCTCTTGCCCTACAAACCTGCCATCTCAATAAAGACTTGCCAAGGCCTCAAGTCGTGGGAGCCTTAATGAAGGAGGTGCCAACCACCACATCTACAGCCTAGACCCAAGGTTAGAGAAGTAAATGTGCACTGGCTTTTCCTGCTTTGTGTTCTGCAGTAAACAGGCCAAGTGAGCAGGTGACTCTGGTCTCTGCATAGGTGAGAGAGATCTCCTACTTAAGTGTTTAGAGCTAGGGTTTAGGTATTTGTTCTGTTCTCTGACAGAATGTCAGCTGCTCCTGTGTTCTTTGAGTCAAAGACTCCCTTCCCCACCTCTGTCACTGAATCACCTGGGTTACAGCACAAAACTGGGAGAAGCCAGATTGTGCAAAAAGAAGGTAGATACTGCTTATTGTTCAGATTTTGTCAGGTAGATCAATACAATATATTCCCAAGTAAGAGCCAGGTGGTCTTGCCGAATTACCTGTAATCCCAGCATTGAGAGGTAGAAACAGGAGGATCAAAAGTTTAAGGTTATCAGCAATATGAGTTGGAAGCCAGTCTGGACCACATGAGTCTCTCTCTCTGTCTCTCTGTCTCTCTCTCTCTGTCTCTCTCTCTCTCTCTCTCTCTCTCTCTCTCTGTCTCTGTCTCTCTCTCTCGCTCTCTCTCGCTCTCTCTCTCTTCCCTCTATCTGTATGCATGCATATATATGAAGAAATATACATATGAAAAGAGTACAAAGTATTCATCATGAATGTTTATTCTTCATCATTATCAAGTCTTTGCTTCAATAAGATAAAATTGGTCAAAAACTAAATTTGCTTTCTTATTAATAAGTGGAGGAAGCCTGAACATTCCTTGGTCTGCCTCAGTGTAACATATGAACTTACTGCATTTGTGTCAGGAGTGGTGAGGTAGTTCAGTGGGTAAAAGTTGTTGCCGCCAACCTTAACAATGTTTGACTGCTGAAACCTATGTGGTGTAGGGAGAGAACTGACTCCCATAAGTTCCCACTGACCTGCACATGTGAACACCCACATATGTACATGCACAAAACAAATGTAATAAAAACTAATGTTTGTACCAGTCAGTATTTCAACAAACATTTACAAATCACCTACAATGTAGCAGACACAACTCTCTGTGCCAGGTCATAGTTATAAACTAAATAGACAAAAGCCCTTTTCTCAGCAAATGGTTATTCTACTGAGAAAGGATGGATGATAAATAGGAATAAGATAAAGGGTATTTGATGGAGATCAATGCTATCAAGAAATATAAAGCAGTGAATGTATTTATTGGATATTGGAGGTTGGTGGGTATGGTTGTTTGAATGAGAAATGTTCCTGAGAGGCTCAGATATTTGAAAGCTTTTTCCTCAGTTGGTGGTACTGTTTGGAGAACATTCTGGAACCTTTGGGAGGTGATTGGCAGTCTCACATAACTTCCTGTTCAGTTTCTTTGCTTACTGCTTGCATCTGCAGATCTGAGCTCTCAGCTTCCTGCTGCCATGCCTGCTGCTTGCTGCCATGCTACCCTGCTATGAAGGAATCTTATCCTTCTGAAATAGTAAGCCTAAACTATTTCTTCTATAAGTTGCTCTGGTCATAGTGTTTTATCATAGCAACAGAAAAGTGATAGGGTAGGGTTGGGGGTTGCAGGTAAGCAATATCTAATAATTGCTGTGCTCTTGGGTGATGTAGAAATTTTGTTGTGTCTCTTCTCTGATATTGAGTATCACTACCCTAAAGCCAGGGAAGGTTTTAAGACCTGGGACCCAATTTCTTCACAGATGGAGTAAGCTTTCTTAACTAGTATTCTGATTGGTTGGTTTAATGGTTGGTGGAATTCATATGCGTGGTAAAGAAGGATTCTTTACTAAAGATACTATATCAAAAGCCCCGAGCACATCCACACACACAGTGGCACATGCTGGTAATCTTAGCCCTTAGGAGGTGGACGAAGTAAGATCAAGAGTTCAAGGTCATTCTTAGTTACATATCAAGTTTGAGGCCATCCTTGACTGTAGAAAACAGTGTCTGAAAAATAAGCAAGTAAACAAACAATCGAACAACCCAAAAAATACATAACCTGTATAACATCATAAGCAGACCACTAAGTTTTGAATTTTTGAAATTTTTCCACGGGCATTATTTTGAAAAAAAACAAGCTAATATCAATTTTATTTTCATTCTACTGCTTTGAATCAATCTGTGGGTAATAGTTGGAATAACTCTGTACATTTTTGTGAGAGTAAATCCAGTTAAATTCCAAATGGTTTCTGACTGTTGCAAAGATTTTCAAAAGTTCTTAAGAGTCTAGGTACTAAGCTGTAACAATGGATGTATAGAGAATTATTTCTGGCTTCTCTTTCTTCAGAGATGTGATACTTTCCAATTCTCCGACCACTTCTGTCTGAAAAGTCACACTATTCATCTTTCAGTGGTGCACACTTATTGCAAGAGCACTTGGTTCTCTTTTATGGGGAATATACAAAAGGGGGTGGTGGGTTTCACATATTGCTTTTTGGATTGTATTGGGGTCTATACCAGGCACACATTTCAAAATGAATTCTCATTAGCAATGGCAGCTCTAACATTTTCTCTTAAAGAAGAGCATAGGACATAGGAGCTGCATGTGAGTGAAGCTAAGAAGTATGGGCCAGCAATGGAGTGTGTGCTTCAAGTTGTATTTGTATATCACATACAGTTATCTAACTTAGATATTTTAGGAGGATAACTGGAGAAGGGGCAAAAGTTGGTGGAGGTTCTAAGAGAAGGTGAAACCACTCCCCGATGCATCAGGACACTATCGTGTCCATAAATGCTAACTTGACTGGAAGGGGTGAAGAAAATGAGGCCCCAAAGAGACCCCTGGCTCCTATGTTACAGTCCCATGTTTCCATCAAAATCAGACAGACCTTGGCCTTTCTGGAGGCTTCTTTTATATAAAGTTCTAGGACTAAATCTTCCTTGGATTTTCTCTCTTTCCCCCCATTTCTTTGTCTTTCAGCCATGTATCTTCTATGGTTAAAATAATGCTGTCTCCCCCCAAAATCCATGTTTAAGAACTTTAGGAGGGCTGGGCAATGGTGGCACACCGCTTTAATCCCAGCACTTGTGAGGCAGAGGCAGGCAGATTTCTGAGTTCTGAGTTCGAGGCCAGCCTGGTCTACAGAGTGAGTTCCAGGACAGCCAGGACTACACAGAGAAACCCTGTCTCAAAAAAACAAAACAAAACAAAACAAAAAAGAACTTTAGGAGGTAATTAAGCCAGAAGACCTATGCTCTCATGGATGGGCATAGTATCTTATAAAAGGGGCCTGGAGTTGTTACTTAGTTGAAAGAATACCTAGCATACGTGATGCCTGATCCCAAGCACCACACACACAAAACCCCAGAAATGATGGTACACACCTGAAATCCCAGAATTTGGGAGGTGTAGGCATGGTGATCATGAGTTCAAAGTCATCCTCAGCTTGGCTGGGAGTTCAAGGCCAGCCTGAGCTGGAGACCCTGTCTCAAAGGGGAAGGGTGCTCTAGAGAGCTAGTTAGGTTCTTCCTCATGGAAAGACACACAAGGTTTTGCATGTGGAAAGGGCCCTCACTAGATACCTAATTTGTCAGCACTTTGATTTGGAGCGTTTTACTTCCTAGAACAAAGGAGGAAAGAAGCCAGGTTCTTACAAATGAGTCAGTCTCAGGTATTTTGTTATTGCAGCATGAACAGACTACGGCCCTATCCTTCTGTCTGGTTCTTCCTAGTCTTGGCTTTTTAGCTAATCTGGCAGATATTTATGGAAGAGACATTATGTACTAAGTCTCTTTTCTTAAGAATTGAGAAACTTTTGGTCTTCAGTAGTCCCAAACTAAAATGTCAATAAATCTGGAAGATTTCCCAGGATAACTAACACCAATTTGCAAATTAAGCAGTCCTTGGTTCATCATTATATCTCCTGTTGCCTAGAAAAGAGGCTATCACAATTCATTAACTAGAGGTGGAATTGAATCAGTAGGGTGTACTTTGGGTATTACACACTCTGGGAAGAGAACCTCATTCTATGTCCTTTAAAGTCATAAGCCCTGCTATGTGTCTCAAAAGAAGAGAAAAATCTCTTAAATCCTTTAAATATGCTAAGACTCTGTGATTCTAAGATTCTAACGAAGTCTCAGTTTGGAACAGCCACTAGATAAAAACTCTCAAGATTCACGTTCTGGATGATTTAACCCTGTCGCTGTTCCTTGTGAGCAAAATTGACTCGGTGACTTATCCTTTTCTATGTGTGCTCAGTGTATACACATGTGTGCACATATGAATGCCAGGGTCTCAATCAGCTGCCTTCCTTTATTGCTCATAGCTTTGTTTTTAAATATCCACCCCTTCATTCATTAGTTTGATCAATTATTCATGTGTTTATGTGTCTGTGCAAGTATATGTGCACAATATGCTCATGATTGGGTGTCCTCCTCTGTCACTCTTTCCTTATTTATATTTAGGCATGGTCTCTCCCTAAACCTGAGTTCTCATTTTGAGTAGGCTGAAAGACAGCAAGCCTCCCTTGGACCTAGAGTCACAGGATTTGCAGATACCACACTTATTTCATGAGTATTGGGAAGCTCATAACCACTCAACCATCTGTACAACACCTTTAGTTTTGAAAAAGGGTTCTTTCATTTAATCTAGCTCTCACCAACTCAGCAAGATTATCTAGCCAGTGAGCCCCAAGAATTCTTGTCTCTGCATCCCCAGACCCAGAATTATAGGTGCATGCACGTCACAAAATTTTTTATGTAGATACCATGGATTCACACTTAGGTCCATATATTCATAAAAAGTCCACCCACTTTACTAACGGAGTCAACCTTCCAGTAGTTTGGCCATCTCATCCCTTAAATGTGCTACCCTTGAACATGTACTGCAAACTGGATATAGATGATGGACAGGCATTACCAAAAGTTAGTTGATGATGATTTCCTGATGTACTGGTTCCTGAGGGCTACAAAGTACTTCAAACTGGGTGGCTAAACCTAGCAAAATGTATTGTTTGACAGTTCTGGTAACTGGAAGTCTTAAATCAAGGTGCTATCAGAGTTGTGTACCCCTTAAAGGCTCTGTAAAAGGAATATCACTTCTTGTTTGTCTGATTGCTGGTTATCTGGGACTTTACTTGACTTGTGGCATTTTAATTGCAGTCTCTAGTGTTTCTCTGACTAGACATAGGAAATTTCATTCTGTTGCCTCTTTTTATAAGAGCCACCAGTAAAATTGAGTTAAAGGACCATTTTATACCATTGTGACTTTGGCCATAATCATATCTTCAATGATCCTCTCTCTAAATAACATCACATTCTAACATACCATAGAATACAATTCCAGCTTATCTTTGTGAGTGACAAAATTTGAAATGCAACATTTATGGAGCAACAATATTTTTGTCAACCACGAGAAAGAATAAAGCATAACTGTTCACAAAGGAAAAGAATCGTAAGTTCATTGTAAGTTCATTAAACCGATAGTCTTTATACATGTAACCACAGTGTCACATGACTTTTCCTAAGACACATGAATAAACATGTATAAGTGTCTTTTCACTTCAGAGAAGACATCCTCTTGTCCTTCACAATAGACCAAAATTACAATTACACCTAAGTCTAGGTTGCTGAAGCAACAAATTCATTGATGTTACTTATGGTAGCATGCAAGTGGGCTTAATTACAGGAGACTCAAAGGTAGCTTTATCATCAAAATGTTTTCCCCCTGAATTTTAAGTACCTCCCCAAAAGATCTTTCCTTGGACAGCGGGTAGAGCAGGTGTTCCCCATCCTGAGTTGTTTACCACTAATATAACTTCGGTGGGGGGCATCTTATTCTTGTTACTTCTGGAGCTTCTAAATCTTGGGAGTTTCCTTAACAACATGAGCCTTTTGACCTTCCTATCTCCTTCCAGGAGGTGATGTATTAATTTGTAGTAAACCACTATACAATAAACAGTAGCTCTTATTGGTCTCTTTCCTTTTCTTTGATTCCTTCCTTCCTTCCTTCCTCCCTCCCTTCCTTCCTTCCATTCATTTTCTTCAAAGCGAGGAATGATACAGTTAAATGGTGGTGAATGTAAGGGGTCTAGATTTTTTAAAAAAATGCTTTCATGTGAATAAGATAAATAGTGCTGTTTTCTTTAATTTGCCATGTGCATCAGAAATAACCATTAACAAAGAGGAGAAGGAAGAGGAGGGGGAGCAAGAGGAAGGAGGGAAAAAATAGCTTACCAAAGGTTTTTATAGGTGAAGGATTTGTTACAAGTATTCAAATTTGCATTTAGCTATGCTTTATTTATATATACACCCACTCACATGCACATATTCATATTTTTACTTAAAAGTTTTGAATTTAGTTTTTGAGAATTTTATATGTAAGTACTATAATTATATTATTTTCAACAGTCCATCCTCTGTTTCCAACTCTTCTCATGCTCCCACTTGCTTTTCAAATTCATTACCTCAAGCTGGCCATGATATCGAATATCACATACCTTTAATTACAGCACTAGGGAAGCAGAGACAGGAGGATCATTGTTGTGGGAGATATTTAAAATGGTGGCACCCAGTCTGGCTTGCTCTTAATGAGCTGCCATCTTCCCGACTATACAAGACCTGTGGCCACGAGTGGTGGAGGCCAGAGATATGGCCCTGCCACCCACGAGATGCCAGCGTGGTAGATGGCTCTGCCAATCTTTATAAGTTTGATAATGGTCAATTAACAAGATGCTCACAAAATTAGAGGTGTGTTCCAAATATCTATCCATGATATAAGTTGTTACCCAGGACTGCTCTCAATACATGTGTGGTCCTCCATGCCTCCTACATCTCTCCTCCTTAGCTCTTCCTCTTCCTACTCCTCTTCCTCTCTTCTTCCTTCTGTTCTTCCTCTCCTCTTCCTCTCCTTACTCCTCCCACCTTAGCTCCTCCTAACTTTCAGGGAAACTTTCCCCACTACAGATCATTATGAGTTCAAGCCGTTTGGCGTACAAGTTGAGTTCCAAGAGGGCCAAGAGCACATATAGTAAAACCCTGTCTTCAAAAAAAACTTGCAAAATTAAAGCAAAATTTATGACCTCTTCTTTTATAAATTACAACACAGCCGCGCACATGCGCACGTACACACAATAGTGACTGTAGCTCTTCATCTCGGGGTGGCTATTGTGAGATTTCCTCCATCCATCCATGTTTGAATGTCAACTGGTGCCATCATTGTGTAGATCTTGCTTAGGAGACTATATTGTTGAAATTTCATGGGTGCAGCTTCCCTGTCACGTATATAAGACACTATCGGGCAGCAGATTTCCCAGTCCCTTAGTTCTTTCTGCCCCACAACTTCTAAGAGCCTTGAATACAGGGATTGTGCTGTAGTTCTATCAGTTGGGGATGGGGACCTCCATGGCCACTTCTCCACATTTTGACCAGTTGTGGATCTCTGTAGAAGTCTCCATCTGCTGCTAAAAGAAGCTTCTTTGATGAGGACTGAGGGCTACAGTTACCTATGAGTATAAGGATATGTATTTAGAATCCAGTTACAGATTATACTGGTTTAAGAAATGTCAGTAGTAGGTTCTCTTCTAGGGTCTATGACCTCAGCAACCCTTAGGTTTACATTGACAGGCATGAATTCCTTCCAAATGAGTGAGCCTTAGTTGGCCTTAGGCTGTTTTTAAGTTACTTAAAAGCAGTAACATTTCAATTTTAGAATTAGATGGGTTGTGTTGTCTCTATCTTCATTGTCTTTTGCGAGAACTGCTGACTTATTTCCCTAACAAAAGAAGGAGACCAATTAAAGTAATTGCCATTCTGCAAATTTAAATCAATGATGTTGGCCACCAATCCTAATCACCCAAAGTAAAGAAATTTAGTTCTTTTACTCAGAGTCAAAGAGGCAAATGACAAAAAAAAGCTGTCCCATTGCAGCCTCGTAAATCAATTCTCAATTACAGGGGAAAGTGGGGAATTTTTATTATGTTCAGGCTCACAGCTTAAATGACAAATGGACAAAATTTGCTAAAATAATTATCACCTGACATCTTCTAAAGTGGGGAAAGCTAACACACTTGGAAACTTTTTGCTGCTGTGAGAACTGGAATGAGAGGACATCAGTGGGATGAAATTTTCAAAGCAACAGCTCATGCCTTGTTTCAATCCCTTGTTTTGAACAGTGACTGCAAGTAGAGCTCTCTTTCCAGGGCTCTATGTGGGATGTACACATCTGTCCTCACCTATGTTGCAGGCATTTCAAAAAAAAACTTCTGAAACCAAATGGAGGGTAGCATAGGATTCCTTGAGGACTGTGGAGGTGAGTGTCTAATATACATTCTTACTTAAAAGCCAACAAAATTGAACTGCACAGGAATTAAATAAGAGATGTAATGGTGCTTAGTTAGTGGGGCAAAGGATTTCTCCTAGTGGAAGAAAACACAGGAAAATATATTTGAATTTGTACCCATTACATATCATAAGGTCTTAGCTTGATTTTGGCCAGAACACAAGGGATTTGCTGCTGTATTTTTTTTTTTTTTACCTTGTTTCCTTTAATTCAAATGGTCACGCCCTCCTGGTTTTGAGAAATTCAACTGTTACCTCTTAGAACTATGCTTGAAGTACTCTTTCCCGATTTACCTGCTTAATCATGCTGATTTTTTTTTAAACCAAAGAACTAAAACTTAAAAGACAAAGATAATTGTCAAGTGAGCTATACAGATCAGGGGGTAATTCTTGGAGATTCAATGGAAAGAGTGTAGACAAATATATAATAAGGTAGACAGAAAGAAGTGAAATGCATTTCTGGAGAATAGACAGGGCCACACTGCAACTCATTATAGAAGCAGCCAATGAGCAATTGAGAGCCAGTATCTGATATGTATCTTAAGATCCAAAGGTCACTTAACATTAATTTTTCAGCAACCCACATCCAACCAAAGAATTTGACTTGCAGTTGCTATTAGTTTTATCTTAGCTGCTTTTATTTCTTACAAGTGTTTCTTTGGAGGCAGAAATAAATGTTAGAACAAAACTGAATTTATCAGAGGCATTTTACTTGGATTAATTAGGTAATAAAAGCCGTTTCAAATTGCTAATTTACTAAGCAATGTCACTAGAATGCCGAATTACTTTATTTTTATTATGATGATCAAAAGAGATAAACGCAGGCCTAGCTCAAACTGGAAGAGAGAAGAGGGAAGAGGCAACAGTCGCTGTTTGCATAATCACTGGCATTTGTCATGCTTTCCACAAAAAGGGGAGCATCAGTTTTCCTAAAGACTGTGTTCTTCACTTCAGCATCTCTTCCTTAGGACCATTAATCACTCACATGGTCCCGAGTTGTCCAGAAACATGTATAGTAATAATATATGTTTCATTCATCAATTTAATGAATTTAATTGGGGTTCACAGTGTTAATTTAAAAGTGTGCACTTCATTCTTATAAGGAGGAAACTTAAAAAAGCAAAAGCAAAAGCAAAAACAAAAACAAAAAAACAAACCAATTCTTGGTTCTCTCAGGAGCAGGAGAACCCAGAGTTCAAAGCCAGGATGGGCTATACAGTCAAATCCTGTCTCAAAACAATTAGAACAGAAAACCCTTCATCCCCAAGAATTAGGTTAAATGAATGAGGAAAGTCGGGTTGGAAATTCAGCAACATGAAATTCAGATGGATGTTATTAGTGAATGATCATGAGTTTTCCCATCTTGTTTAAGAACACAAATGCTCAAAAACCATGTTGTGTTTGAGGAAAATTTTTTGGGGGGAGGGGACACAAGAGAAAAAAAGAAAGGACGTTTGTCTGAAGGAGCAAGAATTAAAGGAAAAGCTACCAGGTCAGCTATTCCAGCATGAGAAAATTAGTAGGAGTCTTAGTGTTTTTTTGGCTTTAAAAACAATCCATGCTTTGCCAGATCTAAACATACAATTAACCTGGAAGAAAAAGGACTCATTTTCCTATATAACTACATTTAGTAATTTCCAGGAAACAGACATTTTAGAACTAAAGATGAAATCTAATCTCAAAATTCTGAGACTGTTTAAGAAAATACTTCAAACATATACTTTAAATCAAACCAATTAATATAATTATAGTGGGTTTAAATAACACATATGCATTAGTTCTGTTTCTGTAAAACATAGTTGTTCTGTTATTTATATTTTGTTTTTTAATAAGAAACGTGGGATATGTAATACCTATAAGAAATGCAACTTTTAAAAAAGGAGCCTGTTGTCTTCTACCATCGCACGTGCACGTGTACACACACACACACACACACACACACACACACACACACAAAGAGGGGGGAATATGGAGGGAACCCCAAACCAATTAGTATGGAAATCTTTAGATTGATCCCTCTGAACATTACTGGGGCTGTAAGGAGGACAGCTTCATATCCAGGTAGTTAATGTAACAGAAACAGGATGCAGGCTGCAACTTGCATACATCCCCTGGCAGTTGACAGGGTTATTTCTTTGGCTCCTCTCACAGGCTCATTCTACTCCGCTTTACTTGATCTCCACCCCCCCACCCCCCACACACACCCGCGCGCCACTCTCCGCTCGTGTCCAGCTTCCCACAAAGCGCGAGGCAGTAACCCTCAGCGGTGGAAGGTGCCCGGCTGCGAGTGAAGAGATTGCGGAAGAACAGGGCAGAGCATGCAGTGCCCACAGCCTAGGCTGCCCGATGGGTACTGGAAGGTTAGGAGGGTGGGGGTTCGGGCGATCCCAGGGCCGCCCCGAGTCTTCCCTGGAGCCTAGGACCCTGGAACTGCACCACGAGGCTCAGGCTAAGCAGCTGGGGGCCAGCCCCCGCAGCTATGGGCGGGCGGCCGGGGGCGGAGCGCAGAGCTGTGCTGCGCGGGTGGCGGGAAAGGGGCGGGGATGAAGGCTCCAGTTGGGCGAGTCGCGGGACCCAAGAACAGAAGCTGCGTGTGAGAGCTAGGTGAAGGACCGGTCCTCTAGCTCTAGGGAAGCTCTACCCACTCTCTGAGGAAGCGAGGCGGCGTGAGGGGTCCCGTAGCCCGCCCGTCATTGCATTATCCAGCTGCAGGAGACAGCGCACCGGAGGGCGCACACTGCGTTCAGGTAGGTCCCCTCTCCCCCGCCTAGTAACAGTGGCGCCTTGCCCGCTTCTGGGGTCGCCGCAGCCTGGGAAGCAGGGCTGCTATGGCCAACAGGGTTAAGGGCTGGCCAGATCCCATTGCCAAAGGAGCCTGTTCCTCCTTGGCAGGAGAGGCGCGGGAGGCTGTAGGTAGGGGAGAGGTGCCGGAGGACTACCTCCTGTAGGATTCACTCCTTCTGGTCTCTTGGGGTTGTCCTCACCGCGGGACTGAGCACCCACGCGGCTTCTGGAGACTGTGAACCTTTTACCCACTAGCGATCTTTGTGGTAGTTGCCTGTCGCCCCAATCTTCCTGATCCCCACCCAGCAGTCACTCGGACGCCCCTGCTCCTGGCCAGCAGGAACCAGAGGGACTGGGTGCGGAGAAACTATTGGCATGATTGGCTAGGGAGTGGGGGAAAGGCTAGAGTTGCTGGAGTATTGTCTGCCAGCGCCATGCCACACCCGGGGGCTCCCTCTTGCTGTCCGAGCTGGGGTGGGGGCTGGGACGGTGGGTGTGCAGAACTTCTCTCCGCGGGCTGGCTGTGCACACAAGCCTTGGGCGCGCTTGTGCACGTTTGCACGAGGGCTTCTTGGAGTCACGTTATTGGTGGGTACTTAAAGACCTTCTTTGGGATGGCTCAGTGCACGTCCGGGATTGGGAAGGAAGGGGAGAAGGTTTTTGGTCGTGTGTGAGTGCGTGTGTGTGTGTGTGTGTGTGTGTGTGTGTGTGTGTATACGTCCTACAAAGGAGGAGGCGAGTGTCTCTAGGAGACTTGGTTTTCCAGGATTTGCATAGTTCCTTAAAACAAAACAAGCTTTCAGGCTTTAAAGTAAATTATGGGTAAGTGGGATGCATTTAGGTAAAAAAGCATGGGCTCTGCGGGGTAGTGAGCCAGGCTGGTTTGGTAGGGTCTCATGCTGTCTACAAGCGGTGGGCGCGGGAAGTGCTTCTAGTGTCTTTGGTTTAATGCTTTGGAGCCAGGGAGGAGGTGGCCACTTGTCCTGGGAAGACTGTGGCGATCAGATGAGATGAGATGAGGTCTAGTTGTGCAACGCAGCGAATTCAATTAACTCCAGAATTTCAAGGTTTGTCTTTATCTTTCTTTCCGACACACAAACCTTTCTTTTATCGTACGGGCCCCTTGGACTCTGGTAATTGCTTATGTATATTTCCCCTGTTCTTTCTGTGACTTTTTTTAAGGAAAAAAAAAAGAAGGGATCTACCTGTATTTTAATCAATAGGATGTAGAGAAGATCTTTTAGGATTTGTATTCAAACCAGGGGCAGAGCACTATGATACAGACAACCCACCAAAAATTGCTTTTGATTGAACTAAGCTATGTTCAGACTGGAATTATAATTTCTAAATAGGATCTTATGACCTTTTGATAAAACAACCCTATCATGGGTCTGTTATCTCTTTTTATTTGGTTAATTTATGGAATTCTTTATTCTCAGATTATCATGCTGGACAAGTTGTTTTGTGATTTTTAAAAGGTAGGTCTTGAAATGACTGTTAAGTTATGGTGGCATATTCTCTCTCTCTCTCTCTCTCTCTCTCTCTCTCTCTCTCTCTCTCTCCTTATTCTTCTTCCCCTCCCTTGCTCTCTCCATTTCAACCCCATCTTCTTCCTACTCTCCCTCTTTTTTTGTTTCTTCCTAGGCTAGCCTGGAACCCGATAAGTAACCCAAGATGGTCTCAAATATTTGATCATTTTCCTTCTCAACCTTCCTGAATGCTCTCTCTCTCTCTTTTTAATGAACTGAGGATAAGGCCATTTGGTTGATGACCCGGGATTTAGGTACGTTTCGGTTTCTAAGCAACTACTTTATCAAACCATTGTGGACAGAAATGGCTTAGGTATGTTGCATTGAGAGAAAGAACACTTTGGTCTTTTGAAGCAAGTATTTATTTTTTCATGTTCCCTCCCGTTTTCTCTGTTAGATGCCCAGGAAAAATCCATTGCTGATGAATAATACAGGATTTATTTCTCTTTTATGTCTACAGGTGGCAGTGTTGAAGCCAAAAGCTTCCAGAAGTGGTTTCTGAAAAATAAGAATTGAATGTATATGAGTAAGCAAACACAGGAATCCAAGAAACCACAGGTATGTAGGACGATTAATCCATCGATCTGGCTTTATGATTATTTCATTCCAATAGTGCTAACCCATTTGCTTTTATGCTAAATATTTTGGCATTTCTATACTTTTTTTTGAAGTGAAACATATTTCAAGGTGCTTTCAGAGGAGAAAGTAAGACTAATTATCTATTTCAGATAGTGCATTTAAATAAAAATATGCAGCATGCCAGATTATCCCAGTTTACTGTAAAAGATAAGTGTTGTTTTTCCATTGTGTCCACATGATATATTTTAAGGAGTGGTCTGATCATTTCTTTTTAAAACGTTTATCTGCCAGCTGCTCCAATTTTTTAAAAAATTTACACTTCTGACTTGTCTTGTTGAACCAATATAAAAACTGCTGCTGTTAATTCTATATCACATTGATCAGAATACGGCTGTGTCACGATGCTTCCTTGTACTATACCCATTCCCTGCCTCTGCCTCCCAAGTGCTGACATTATAGGTGTGTGCAACCTCTCCTGCTTTATGCTGGGGCATTGTACATGTTAGGTAAACACTCTACCAGTTAGCCCAGCCTAAGTAGTTTCTTTAACACTAGCTTCTCTGTGTTTAGAACCTTCTCATTGCTTTGCAATTATTACCAGGCTGCGTTTCCAGCCCAGCAATTCACCCCTTTGACTAAAATACAGGCATGTTATATGCAATGCAAAGGCAATCAAGTTTGCAAAATTGTAACAGCGGAAGGATTTGACTCTGATTATTATTATAGTGTAAGATTTTTCATATGAAGCTCTTTAATATGCACATCAGTATTAATGGCAGGAGCCAGGGGAGATGGAGAAGACATTACCATTTTTTTTTTCTTTTCTGAAGGAAGAGCTGTTGTTTCCTGTGTTAACTGACTGTTTACAGTCAGGCAATAAAATATCCCTTTAAAAAAAGAATGAAGGTTTCTCTTCTTAGATGAGTAGATGGCGGGTAGAAAGGATAGGTATGGGAAGGATGCCATACATCTATCAAATACTGGAGTATGATAACACTGGAACATGACTGGCAGAATTGAAGATATTCTAGAGAGACAATGTGGGTCTCAATCTGATTGTGAAACTATTGAAAGAATGGACACTGAAGAAATGGAAACTTCCCCAGGAATTTCATGGTGGGAGAAGAAAAAGCCATCAGCCAGAGGGGGAGATAGTCTCTGTGAAAAAGATTTCACACAGTTACAGCTACTTGTCAGAGCACCTTTTAGTCAGGATCATGATGGATCATTGGTAAATAGGACCATACCTTAACCAGGACTGCTTAGATATGTAAATCCTTGGGCCTATATTTAAACTTTGATTTCACATTAGGACTTTGACTGGCTTGGGGGTACTGAGTCTCTTTGTCCCTATTCCCATTGTGGCTACATTGGATCCATTTCCCCTTTCTGTTTTCCACTTTTAATTTGGCTCTTTTAACTGGCTTTTGAGGGTAGGTGGCAGGACCTGACTTGGCATAGGTATGAATCCCCCCAAAGTCTGATAACACCTTATGATCCCGCTACCCCCCACATGCATGCACGCACACACACACACACACACACACACACACACACACACACACACACACTTTTGGGGGATGAGGTGCTGCTAGGAATGGAACCCAAGGCCTTGAATACATACCAGGTAAGTGTTCTAACCCCGACCATCTCCAGTCCTACATTGTGATTTTTTGACATTATGTTTTTCTCATTGGGCGAAGCTGGGCATGAGCCAACAGGAACCTAAAATAAAATCCTGTAATGTTTTTGAAAATTAAAAAGGCCATGACTGTCATGGTGGTGTATGATTTTAATCCTAGCTCTCAGGAAACAGTAGCAGGTGAAATCTGTGATATGTACTGAAACCCTGTCTCAAAACAAAACAAAACAAAACAAAACAAAACAAAACAAAGCAGCAGGTCCAAACCTAGAAAAGGAAAAAGATTAAAGTTGCAATTGGTTGACTTTTGAATCAGAAATTCCCAATTAAAAGACCTGAGATGTTTCACACATAATTTACCTTTGAGGTATATAGCAAACATGTAGTAAAAGAACAAAGGGCATTAGTCCTAAGTGTACTGCTCATTTAATGTTTTCTGTGACTATGCAGCCCGTGACAGATGAAGCCTAGTACATTTCCAGCACTTCAGAAGAGTTTGCGACAGATCTATTCACTATTCATCTTGACTCCATCATGAAGGTAAACTAAATTGCCATTAAAACAACAATAAAACTCAATTCACTGTTTTGATCTGGTTAAAAGATCCATATAAATAATACCACACAATAGGAACTCTCTGGTGTATGTCTTCTTTCACAGGTTATGCGATTAGTGGATCCCTTGAATAAATTGAGTGATAATTTATTTGTTTCCTGTTACATCTTTGGGTAGTATCCAGGTTTTGGCTAAAATGAATAAAGCATCTTTGAACATTCTTGCTTGTTTCCTTTGGTGCACATTTCTACCCAGTTCTCCCAACATAAACATAGAAAAGAGTCTGGTACTAATAGCATTGAGCTTTAGAAGATGTTGCCAACAGTTTTCCAAGGTAGTTGTATCAACTGAAATTCTACTAGTGGCGTGTAAAAATTCCGGTTGCTTTCTACATTTTAAGTGATACTTTTTTAAAGACATGCTCTCTCTGTATTCTCTGTTGCTAAGACTATTCTATAATGCCTGAGCTAAAACAATCCTTGACTTCCCAAACGGGAAACTATAGTCTTGCATAATTTTTATTTGAATTTTACTTATTTTTGATAAGGGCACAGTTGTATTTTTGTAGGTTGAAAAACACATACTTTAAAATTGTGGTTAAAAATATACATACATAGTGGTCAAGGTCATCTGTAATGCCCTGTTTTAGAAAAGAAGAATCAACCAGAATGTTTATGGGTGGTGTGGTGTTTGTTATATCAGTATTCAGTTACATTGTGGTATTTAAATATAATAAAAGTAGTAGCTGTGTGTGGGGCGATACATACATGTGAATTATTATTTAACCTATTTTCCAATATATAGTTAGTAATATTAGGTTTGTTTCCATTGTTACGTAAGTATTTCTACTATTCACAAGAAATCTTAAAAAAAAAAAAAACCAAAGTTCTGATAAAATACAATGCCTTATTCCCCCTTGCTAATATGGCAACTAACCTGCTAGTTTCTCTCTATGAATTTAGCACTGTAGGTGCTTCGTGAGTAGAATCTTAAAGTTCTCTGGGTTGTTGTCATCTTATTTCAGTTAGAATACTGTTTCAAGGTATGCCCACATTGGAATTCTTATACACTGTGTGTGTATGTGAAATACTATCCATTTACTTTTCCACAGTCTTTTGACTAGTGCCACCTTTTGGCTGTTGTGAATAGTGCTACTGTACACAAAAAACCTCCTTAAGAATCTATTTTCAGAAAAGAATCTATTTTCAGTTCTTTCAATACACACATGCACACACACACACACACACACACACACACACTCACACACACACAGACAGAGAGGGAGAGACAGAGACAGAAACAGAGAAACAGAGAAACAGAGAAACAGAGAGAGACAAAGTAGAGTATCTGGAAGAATGTATTTTTATTGTTTTAAGGAACTACTATACACGTTGTGTAGTGTTTTAGATCATTTACACAGCTAACAGTAGCATGAAGGTTCTGATTTCTCTACAGCCTGATCAAAACGTGTTAATTTCTCTCCGCCACCTCAATAGTACCCATTCTAATTACTGTGAGGTGATCCTTGTGAGTTTAAAATCCATTCTTTTTGAGTAGTCATTCTGAATGCTATAGATACCACTGACATTTGTGTATCCTGAGTGCCTGTTTAAATCTTCTGCTCTTTTCTTTTGTTTGTTTTTAAGGCAGTAGCTCCGGCTGGCCCTGCACTTGGTATATAGCTCAGGTTGGCCACCAACTGTTCAACTGGTGATTTTCTTGTCCCAGGCTCTCAAGTGCTGAAATTAAAGGCATGAAGCACCGTGCCCAACTCTTTACTCACTTTTGACTCCCCCTCCCCATTTTATCAGTAGAAATATCCTATTCTTCACGTGAGTCCTTTGCCAGGTGTATATGCATCAGTATTTCTAAGTTTGCTTGTAGTCACCTGCAATTCTATCACTCAGGAGATGGTGGTTGAAATATTGTTAGTTCAAGTACAGCCTGAGCCACTAGTGATACCCTGTTTTAGACATAAAACCAAAACGAAAACCAAAACCAAAAACAACCCACCTCTTTTCTTCCAACCTGTGGTTTGCCTTTTCATTCTTACCATGTCTTTTGATATTTTTAATACAGTCCACTTGCTTTTTTTCCTTTTTTTTTCTTTTATGGCTATTGCCTTTTTGTTCTACCTAGAAAATCTTTGCCTACTTCAGAGTATTTTATTTTTAAATTTTATTTTTTGAAACAAAGACTGACAGTATAGTCCAGAGCTGGCTTTTAACTTGAGTTGATTCTTCTGCCCGAGTTTCCTGAATGCTAGGTTTACAAGCAAGCGTCACCATGATGGACTTGTATTGCTTTTAAAGGATTTCATTAGCTATGACCACCTGTGGTAGGAGGCTCTGGATGTCAGCTGGCAGATCATCAAGAGGAATTCTTTGTTTAGCATTGAGATCCCTCGAGTGGAGTTTTTGGATGAACAGGTGATAATCCTCAGAAGTGACAAGTTTGTTCCAGCAGAGTGTGCCCCCATTACTAGTCCCTGCCACACAGAGGCTGCACCCCCTAAGTCTGGTTTTGTTTATTTGCTTATTTGTTTGGATTTGTTTTGAATTGGTCCCATCAGGGTCAGGCTATTGGCCCTAAAACACCCAGGGCTTTTTATTTGTAAGTTCTTTTTTAATTGCAAAGGGCACATGAAGATAATTTATTCGATAGATGTCTTAGGCTAGCTACAGAGTTAAGTAGATCTTTATCTGAGATGCTTGAGTCCAGAAGTACATTGGATATTTTAGGTTTTAGAATATTTGTCCCTACCTAAGGGGACCCGAGTTTAAGCATGGACCTCATTTATATTTATATAAATTATCCATACTGCTTGGTTGTGATTTTAAATATTTTTTTTTACTTTGTCTTTGTTTTGACTGTGTCATGATGTGAGGTCAGGCATGAAACTTTTCAGAGTTTGTAGCATTCAGATATTGTAGCATCCATAGATTGGGGCTGTTGAACTTATACAAGCACATTTTAAGTATGTGCCACAAATATCAAAGCTGATAGCCATTTCTGTAGTAGGTGCATAAAAGTGTTTTTAAAAGTTGTATGTGCCCCACTCCCTTCCTTGGTCTTTTGAGTGTATTTCTAATCTCAGTGCTCGTGAGGAACACACAGGAGGGTTAGCCCAAGGTTGAGGCCAGCCTGGTCTAATGTGTGAGGCTCTATCTCAAAAATCAAAGTAAAACTATTTAAAATGACCAATATTCTGCCTGGACATAAACACTGTTACTCATGTAGTCTGCATTACTGCCATTGATATATTCAGGTCCTGGTTAGAGTGGGAGCAACCCATGGGGATGACTGACAGCTACAGAAGAAAATGAGCAAAGTAGATGCCTCAAGGCTTCCTTCTGTTTCCAGTCACCATCACTGACATTTAGAGTTACTTTTCTTTAGCCCTTGAGATTTTAATTGGCCCTCCTACCCCAGGATTTTGCCATCCTTTAGGATTTTGTTTCCTGGCTCTTTATCTTTCCCTGAATATTCTGCATTCACACTTTCACTCATATTTTAAACTGTCCCTTTTTCCAATGTTCTTAAGATAACCCCCCAAATTCTAACACTAAAGAGGTCAAGGCAGGCAAATCAGAAGTTTCAGGCCAGCCTGAGCTGTATAATGAGACCCTATCACTCACTGTAGACCAGGCTGGCCTCAAACTTAGAGATCCACCTGCTTTTTTCCCTCCCGAGAGTGTTGGGATTAAAGGCAATGTGACACCTCTACCTGGCTGAGACCCTGTCTTTAAAAAAAAAACAAAACAGTAAAATTCAATAATGCAACATAACCAAAAGATGCCCTACTATCTGTTTCCCTACTCCAGGACTGGATGTGGATCATTCATTAATGACCTCTTGTCTGTTTCTCTGGGATGTGCCACATACAAGTCCTTTGTTAGGAAAGAAACATGGGCATTCCCTTTAGTCTACTCTTCTGTTCTTCCTTAATTAATGTGCTTACCATGCTTCTATGGTTCCAAAGTAGAGACTTGCCATTGTTCCTTATCTTCCCACACACCTTTCTTCACCTTCCCAGCCCATACTTAGTTGTCAAGTCTCAAACTTTGCTCATCTCTCAAGCATCTTATAAAAACATCTTCTTACCCTTGCTCACTGACCCTTTTTGAATGTAGTAACTGCTTTCTAGCTGCCCCCTACCCAAATTGGACTCTGTCCTTTAATCCATCTTCTACTTGTCATCAGTTTTCTTAAAACAGGTCTAATTATTCCAGTTATTCCTTTAGGACAATTTGTAGCACTCAAGTCTTAAAGAGGGACTCAAATTCCACAGCAAGATGTATGGCCCTTCAGGATTTGCCTTCCATCTGGTTTCCTGCTCCATCATCTGCCATCTCCTCTTTATACCCCATCTGTTCTAAACCGTTTGCCATTCCTAGAACATTCCTTGAGTTCTTTCTTGTATCTTTGCTCTGCATCTCTGTTTTTGTTCTCACTCTTTCTTCTACTTTGTCTTCCTTTCCTTCTGCTAGGGAAGGAATCCAGATTGTTCGCTAGGAAAATATTCTAAAAAGTACCAGTGTCCTTGTCAAACTTGTGTTTGGCTTTTTAAAACCTCCTCACATGGGGCCTCTTTTTGAAGTGAAGGTCTCACCTAGAATGTAGCTCATCCTGGCCTTGAACTCATCATCTTTCTGCCTCTCTCAAGTGCTATAATTATAAATGTGTAATGCCACACCACTGTAATATGGTCTTTTTGGACCATTTAGTCCTCCTAAGTAGATCTTGTTACTACTAACTATTTGTGTAGTTAGAGGAAATGACTGGAATTGCAAACTGTTCTGTGTTAATCCCCAGTAACCATCTGGTCAGTCCCTGAATTATTGAAGGCCTAATTCATATTTTGATGACGATTCCATTTTTTTATGATCAGAGTTAGATTTTACTGCTTAACAGACCATCAAACTACTTAGTTTAGTTAGGGATTTTAAATCACTTAATTAGATCTTGATTTTAGGAGTGGGCAATTTGAGCAGGCTGCAGAGGCTGGGGGGGGGGTGTTGGAGCTGGGTCTATCTTTTGATCTTCATTTGTGACTTGAGTGGTTTGGAAGATGGCTGTTCTTGCCCCAACTACTTGTTCTACATGCTTTCCAGTCTACCAGGTAGGTCAAGCTTGTTCACACTCAAGGTTTTAAGATCATACTAAGACATACAAGACTTTTTTGGACATGAAATCTAGACTTGAAAGAGATTACTGCTGTCTGAATGAAGTCTGTTAGCCAAAGGTAGTGCTGATAAAAGTGGGAAAATAGATTGACTCTCCCGATGAAGGGGTCGGCAATCCTGTTGCAAGAAAGCTGTAATCAATCTCAGGAGTAAGACTAAGAGATTAGACCAGGCTGGGGCCAAATGTTTTACTTCACTATTTTGCTAGCATGGTGGGTGACCTGGCCTATGGGTTTAATTGTGCCTAAGGGGAGCTCAAGATGGCGTTATGGTTGGCCTTACTTTCAAATTCTTATCTTTTGATGTGAAACATATATAAAAACATACCTTTTGGCCTTAATGTCCTGGGATGAAGTGGAAGTACCATTAATACTATGGTATGGGGAAGGAGTTCCTTAATACGGCATAAAGGAGCAGCAGTTTTCTTCTTGCCTCTACATTCTGGAAGCTAGTGGGCAGCCCAGAGGGAAGAGAACTTTGCTGTGGTGGAGTGCCCTCTAATACTGGCCATTGATTGGTTTTCTTGAATTTGATTTAAAAGTCATCTCCTAGGAGAATGTCAGAGAAAGGTTTACCTGTATGAAAATATCTGCTGATGTTAGTGGTTTGGTTTACTGATCTTAAACTTTCGTGTGTTTTCTAGACTTTAGAAACTGTTGAAACATGAATGTTCCTGATTTGCCTGATCCCCATTCAAGAATCTTTTTGAGGACTAGGATAAGTCTGCATAGATCTACAATACAAGCATAATATGCTAAAGTATACATGAAGTGACTCTAGTCTTGCAGAAATTAAACTACCCCTGGATAGTTTCTTCTAGGAGTTGGCTTCTGTAGCCATCTTTATACGGCAGTAGAATTATTGGAAGTAGTTTAAGAAAGCAGATACTGGACTGGGATATAGCTCAATAGTACAGGACTACCTTGCATGTGAGAATGCTGTTGATTCAACCTGTATTACAGATAAAAGACTGGGTATGGTGGTACATGACAATAATTCAAACAATAGGTTGGTAGACATGGTTTTGTGGTCAGCCTAGGCTACATAGAGAAATACTGTCTCAGAAAAATGAAAACAAAACTCATGTATAACATTTATATCATCCACACCCATTTCTACAAATTGTAGAGATGTAGATGGACATCATCAAAAGTCATAAAAGAACGAGAGGCACATAGAAGGAGGGCTATTAGCCTTTTTGGCAGTAGGTAGTGACTCCACTACTCACCATTGGCACAGCAGGAGCCAAAATAATCCACAACCTATAAATTCTACCCAAATCACAGACTGTGTTGCTTGTGGATGCATGTGGAATTTTAATCATGGCATGAGGGTATGACTGGGTAATCCTAGAATTCTGGAGGTGGAGGCAGGAGAGTGATAAGTCCAGTTTAAGTTATAGTGAGACTTTGTCACACATACCAAAAAAAGAAAAAAAGAATTATAACTTACATTAACAAAATAAGTTTTGCTTTCAAGACAGGATCTCAGTTCTCAGCTGGCCTCAGACTTTGCTATGTAGCTTATGATGACTTTGAACTCATTCTTTCCTGTGCCAACCTCCTGAGTGCTGCTATTGTAAGCAGGCATCATTATGGTTAGTTTATATGTGCTGTATATCTAACCCAGGGCTTTGTGCATGCAAATTAGGCAAGCAGTCTATTAAATGAACTGCATCCCAACCTTCGTAATTTTTTCATGTTTTATGCTTTTAATTTTATTTTTCCAGAGAACAAAAATTTACAGAATTTTATGTCTCCCCACGCCAATTTAGAGAATCACAACAATTCAGCTGAAAGATCAATATTTTAGTTGATAAATCAAAGTAGTTTTTATAGACTGGAAAATAGGGTATTAATTGACATAGTATTTGTGGATACTCACGTTTTATTTTTCTGAAAGAGCACTTTAACAGGTTACATAATAAAAACTCTTTTTAAGTTATATTTGTTGACATGCATACATGGTGTATATGTACCCATTGACACTTACTTGTGTGGTCTGTAGGTGCACATATATATATGTACAGTACAAAGATGATTGTGTTTGTATAGTTTTTATCTTTACATCATTTTTTTGTAATTGGTGCCTTATGTTTCCTAGAGGTGGGGATATATAAGGAAATGTTTGTTCACCACAGAAAGGGCATCAATAGAATGTGTTTTATGAGGCTGAAAAAAATAATGGCAGTTACTTCATAGGTAACCAGTCAAACACACACACACACACACACACACACACACACACACACACACACACACACACATCTGTTAGTGTTGTCCCACCCTCAGTTAACCTTCTACACCCCCCTTACATATTCATATATACCCCAAGATCAGATACAAGCTAGTGTGGGTAGGATGGAGTGTTGAAAGGAGTCTTAGTGGAGGGTCAGGTTATTCATTTGTCATAACCATAAATATGGCTATCACTATATGCTACTAGTTTCATTGCCATGAGTTTGAGGCCAAGCCCTTTTGTCGGTCACCACAACAGTCTCTTCCTGCATGGTAGCAGTGATCATGTTATGCCTCTAAGATAGCTATCCCACAGCAGTAATCAATATTCTAGCAATAGCTATGAGAAAATGGAAAGCTATTTGTTGGTCCACACAGAGAGAACCAGGACTGAATTTTACCAGAGATTAACAATTTAGTTGTATCATTAGTAGTCTCTTATCTACCACAGTCTTCCTTAAGGGTAAATATAGGAGACAAGGAATGAGTTTACTAGATGAAGGTGGTAGATCCCGAAGGCACCTTTGTTAATACTGAGGAACATAGTGGACATACTGTTGGTTCTTACATAGAGATTTAAAAATACACACTTAAGATGGAGTACATGCCAATCACTCCTATAATTTGAACACTACATTAGGCAACATTAAGGATGATTTGCATGTTTTGTACTTCTATTTCTGATTAATGATGCTTGCAGTATGTTTCATCCCCTCCATTGGTGCTGTGGCATTATCCATGTGATGGTTTTCTGGGCATAGGTTTAGTTCTGATGCTGTTATCTGTGGCTATTGAGCTGGCTTGTCTACCAGCAGCCCAGCTGTGTGTGCAGGAGGCTCTTGCATTATAATTTGGCAATAACAACAAAACCAAAACCTAGCAGTTATTTGTCCAGGAAAATAAGAGCAGAGGAAGACAATGGAGTCTTAATGAATTTGCTCTAGAGGAAAGGTTTGGTGACTTCATCCAGTGCCAAAGCTTCAGATTTGTGTAGGATAGAAGGGACAGATGCTATCTACCCCTGGATCAGCTGTGTAAGGTTAACTGCTGTGTACACCAAGGGAACAGCTTGTGTCCTAATATCAGGATCCACACAAGACAGGGTTATTGGTTGTCCTTTCCTTTCATGATGGCAGAAATAACTTCACTATTGGAGTGCAAATGATAGTCTCAGACTTGACTGTTGTCTACGTCTTGACACAAGTTTCTTTGCCTGTGAAAACCAGGTATAGTCTTCTATGTTTAAACATACCACACCCAGGACAAAGGAGGTTCATAGGAATTAAAGAGCTAGGGCTTCCTGCTCTCTTTCCCCCAGAAAACTCTCACAGTGTGTATTTGTTTGCACATGTGTTTTCTTAAGTGACAGAGCATGATATCTATGTGATTAGGGTGAATAAGTTCCTAAGGTGTTTTGTTTTGCATCAGTGGAAGATCATATATGTTTGTAGAAATGTTTTCCTGGGAACTTGGATCTTGGGGTGGGGAGGAGATGATCATAGATTTGTCTGGTGTTGGATTCGGGGGACAGCTGGTCTAGAAGTCAGGAGCCTGCCAGGATGCTTCCCAGTCAGTTCCTAAGTGGCTCCGTTGGCTGAGCGTCACTTTTCTTGCTCTGGGCTTTGGTATTACCATTTCTCACACGCAGTTATATTCTGATCTCCAAAGTCTCTCCTGATTCTAAAAAAAAAAAAATGTTCATTTTAATGCTATGTTTTTAACATGTCAGCATAAAATGATTACTGGGATTCTGAACCTGTTTATAGGGTAGATAACCTCAGTTTTTAAATGGTCGTGCTGAGATAAGGACCTGAGCTGATTACTAGGACTCATGTTTAAAAAAAAAACAAAAAACCTTGTCTCAAAGTTTAATCCCAATGCCAGCATCATAAATAAATATTAGTTATATTTCATTATATTTCTGATGCATTTTACACTAACACAAACATTGTTTCTAAAGGAACCAATCTCTTGTCCCACCTTCCCCCTTCCCCAGATCAGCTCTTAGTTTGTTTCAAATAAACAAGCCTCCACCAAACAGGGCCTAACAAGATACAATAAGACTAGGCACAAACCCACATATTAAGGCTTGATGAGGCAACTCAGTAGGAGATAAAGGGTCACTGGTTCAGACAAAAGAGTCAGTGATACTCGATACTCCTCACTTTCACAGGAACACCAAGTTACACAGCCATAAGGTATTATGCAGAGGACCTAGCTCATCCCCATACAGGCTGCATATTTGCTGCTTCACTGTGAGCCCCTATATGAGTCTTGCTTAGTTGATTCTGTTGACTGTGTTCTCGTGATGTCCCCATCCCCTCTGTCTCCTATAGTCCTTCCTCCTTCTCTTTTCCAGGGTTCCCCTGGTTCCACCCAGTGTTTAACTGTGGGAAACAGAGTCTCTTACTGGCCTAGAGCTTGCTAAGTTGACTAGACAGTGAACCCCAGGGATCTGTCCATTTCCACATACTCTCACACCTTAAAAAAAGGACAGGGTTCTAGGGGTTAAATTCCTGTCCCCATGCTTGCAAAGCAGCACTTTGAAAATGGTCAGCTGTCTCCCTAGCACCTCACCTTAGCCCCTGTTGTAAACCATGAAGTTTCATTCATTCTCCTTCTTACTGCAAATCCTCCCTTTTCTTGTCAGACAGCAGTGTGAACCTGGAGTTCCCATATGCTGGGAAGAAAGGAAATGGGATTATCTGGTAGCCTCAGAAGAGTTTTTTTTTTTTTTTTTAAAGCAAAGCAAAACAAAACAAAACAACAAAACAAAACAAAACAAAGCTGGTATTTGTGTCTTTGGGTGCCTCAGTAATTTCATGTCAACCTTATAGGATTTTCCTGCATAAACTGTCAGGTGGGATATGCAGTTTCCTAATATATGCTGTTTGCATGTTCTTATCTGTCCCTGAGTCTTCTGTTTAAATACTAAACAGTTTCTAGCTTCGTGATAAAATGTAATTTTGGTGGGTAAGCACCTGCTGACTCATTACAGTATTTCCAAAGGAGGAAAATGGGACTAATTAGACGGTATGCTTCTCTTCAAAATATTTTCCTACATGCTTTTCAGTTTCCCAGCTTTAATTTGTTTAGAAAAGCCTTTTAGG
This sequence comes from Arvicanthis niloticus, assembly GCF_011762505.2. NCBI lineage: Eukaryota > Metazoa > Chordata > Mammalia > Rodentia > Muridae > Arvicanthis > Arvicanthis niloticus. The sequence goes on from NC_047679.1 coordinate 2,088,269, forward strand.
TAGACGATGGTAATGAAGGCACTTTTGGCTGATGTATTTCTTATCACATACATTTACTTCTCCTTGTAGTAAAATGAGGCAATAAACCCTCCCTTTTGAGAGGTGAATTTGCTCCTGAGAATGAGTACCACTAATAGGCAATGTGTGCAAAGTCAAGCATATGCCCCTCAGATAACTTAAATTTAAATCCTTTCATTGTTGAGGAGCAATTATTATTACTTTCTGTCTTAAGGCGGGGTCTTGCTGTGTAGTCCTGGCTAGGATCAAACTGGAGATCTTTCTGTTTCAGCTAGAACACAGAGCACCATACCTGGCTGTTAAGAAGCATTTCAGTATTTTATTTGAGACTGGATAAGAGTTAGCCAGGGTAAGAAATGTTCAGAATTGGTGTAGGTTCTGTGTTCGAGGCTTTTGGCTCTGCTTCCCATAAGCCTTTTTACCTGAAAGGGGCTGTTGCTGCTTCAAGATGATACACACCCATACATTTGACGATTTATGAAGTAAATTCTGAGAAATATGTCATTAGGATACTTTAGTCATTTTTGTAAACATCATAAGTTGCCTTATATAAAGCAAGGTGATGTAGCCGAGTATGGTATTGTACATAGATGTGTACACTGTACTTTTAGACTGTCTGTCAGAGTGTTGTTTACAGTTGTATTGCCACACCTGTGAGTAATGCATTGTGTTAATCTGAAGATTGGAAGGAGTTTTTGGCTTCTGTTTTTGATATACACTTCCTTGTAGGTCAAATGACTGGTTGATTCCTAATTCTGGCTTAGCCCTTCAGATTTCAGTGAACCGTGTATCACTTGGAAATTAAGGGTGTCTTGAGATTTCAAGAAAATATATTGTCAGTATCAAATCGGAGAATATTAGTATACAGACTTCTTTAATTCATTTAAATTTTCTGAGACATCAGTGGGGAACAAGGCAGGGTATGTAGATGTCTAATGAATTTTGAGTATTCAGATTCAAGTCCTGGGCTTTTCATTCATCTGCTGTGGGATCTTGGGCAAATCCTCTACTCTTTTTTATTTTTGTCTATTTTATTTTCTGTCTGGGTGTTTTGCCTGCATGTTTACCACATGTGTGCCTGGTGCCTGCTGAAGGCCAGAAGAGGGCCTGGTCAGAGTCTCTGGAAGTAGAGTTACAGACTCTTGTGAGCTGCCATGTAGATGTTGGGAATCCAACTTGGGCCATGGAAGAGCAAGTGCTGTTAACTGCCGACCCAGTTCACCAGCCCCTATCCTCAGCTTCTAGAAGCCTTAGCTTCTTCAATTGGACAAGGGGTGGACTAGTTATAACGGTCTTTTATTTCAGTGCTGCTGTGGGGATCAAGTAGAACCACATCATGTGTGAAGTCTCTAAGTAGAAAGCTGTTAAAACATTAATTATCATTAAGTTTAATGATGCAGTCCTTGTCAGCAGCAGCCATCTGTTTGTTGTGGCTGTCACTGTCAAAAGCAAGATGTGAAAATGGCCCAAGGGTATTTCAATTATATATATATACCTTGACTTTCATTCACACCTTAAGGAATTTGTTGTTTTTGTTTTGGTAGTCCAGCTGACAAGATTCAAATTACGAGCTGTCTCTTGAAAACCACTGAAATAGAGGGACAGAAGGGAGAGTGAAGTCATATTTTTCAATTTTTTTCTCTTCAAAGATGCAGCTTAGGAAGTCTAACTGACTTACAAAGGTAGCATTGCTGCTTCAAGGCACAGTCACCACTAAGGCACTAGTAGCTTCCGTTCTTAGTTGAAACCCTGATTTGTGTAGTGACTTAATAGTTTTTTGTTTCATTTAAGATAGCATCTACAGAACTCAGAGTTGCTTAAACGCATGGACCTCATGCCTTAGCATCCCAGGAGTTTTAGGATTTATAGACATGTACAACACACAGTTTTGATCAAGGATTCCTTCCCCCAAATTCTTTAGTGTTAAAATATTAGGGTTCTCTTCCTTTCTTTCTTTATTCTCTCTCTCTCTCTCTCTCTCTCTCTCTCTCTCTCTCTCTCTCTCTCTCTCTCTCTCTTTCTCATTTCTCAAGACAGGGTTTCTCTGTGTAGTCCTGGCCATCTTGGAACCCACTCTGTAGACCAGGCTGGCCTCGAACTCAGAAATCTGCCTGCCTCTGCCTCCCATGTGCTGGGATTAAAGGCGTGCGCCACCACTGCCTGGCTCTTCCTTTCTACCTTATGGCCCTTTTCCCATTTTGATAACAGCACTTCTCTCTCCCTAAAGAAGACTGACTTCTCCCTTTTAAACACCATTATCCTAGATACCCTACATGGGCTCAGTGTAATTATAGGGGTTTTTAAAAGCTGTCTGTGCTTTCCCAGCCCTCCTGTCTGACTGTAAGAACTGCTGAGGAGCTTAAATTGCTTTGACTATTATCCCTAGTTAATGCCCCATTGATGTCCTTCCTTTAAGAGATATGATTACATTTGTTTTCTCTGATATTAGCTATCATGAAAGAAAGCTTATGAGTCAGGTGCTTTTTCTATATTGCCTTGTTTAAAGTGCTAAATGGATCAAGAAGTAGATAGTAAATCCTTTTATGGATGAGGAAACGCTACAGAGTAGTTAGCTTCCACAAGGTCAAGCTGCTAGTAACCAGTGACCCTGAGGTTTTATTGCACAATAAAGAGGAAAATTCTGAGGTGTGGTATTTGCACTTTTGCCAAGGCATGCTCACAGTTTAATGTGGTTTAACGTTGTATTTTACAAAATGTTCCACACTGCATTTTGAAAGTTGAAGACAAACGTGTATGTAATTGAAACAGTATGACTCTAATACACTTAGAAGAAGGGACAAAATAAGATTAATTCCAGCAAATTCTTGACTCTATTTCATAATCTGTTTTACTGTTCTGTGGTTGTTGTTATGTTGTAGTTTCCCATAGCTGTAATCAGTGGACTGCATTTTAAATTTTACATTGTGTATTTCCTTGTGTTGTTAGGTGTCTCTGTAATTATTATTAGAGTTTTATCTTGTAAAAGTAGTACTGAACAAAAAGCCGTCTGAGATATGCCATTTGGCCACAAAAAAAAAAAAAAAAAAAAAAGAGGAAGTCAGGAAGATCCAATTTAAATCAGGAAACTTAGTAGTTGAACTAATAACTTCATCTGCTACCTGGGAAAGTGGGGGATACAGTAATCAGAGGCAGAAAATCAAAATGTATGAGTGATATCTGAGAGTGTAGTAGCATGCATCTATAATATCAATACTTAGGGTGATAAAGCAGGAGGATGGCGAGTTCATGGCTAGTCTGAACTACATAGCAAAACTACCCTTCAAAATTAGAAGTAAGGGAAAGCAAGATGACTTAGCAGTAAAGTTGCTGGCCATGAAAGCCTGGAGACTTGAGTTTGATCCTTGAAATTATGTAAAGGACTAGGAAGGGGGTGACTCCCCAAGGTTTTCCTCTGGCCTCTACTCATAGACCACCATGTACTCACATATACATATCCTACTAATAATAAATAAAATGCAAATTGAGGCCTAGCAAATGTCTTCTCACTAAAATGATTGCTCTGTAACCACCACCTCCAGTATCCACATAACAAGCTGGATGTGGAGACACATGCCTGTGATCTTCATATTAGAGAACAGATTAAAGAGGCATGCTAGCAAACCAGCCTAGCTGTATTTTCAAGTTCTTACAGTTAGTGAGAGACCCTGTCTGAAAAGATAAGAAGTAATTGGACTCAGGAAAACACTAAACACTGACATCTAGCCACTACACATTTGTTTGAGTGTATAAGCACACAGAACGATGAATAGGTATACACACATACAGTAACCAGTACAAAATAAGCTGTCCAGTTGGTTTGTGCTTTGAGGCAAGGTCTTAATGCATCACCACGGGTTGGCTTTAAGTTCCTAGGCTTAAGGTGATGCTTCTGGCTCAGCTGCCCCATCACTAACCTGGACTTTAGGTGCTTACATCACACCTGGTCCAGACTGGTTGGTTTTGAATCCAGATTCTGACCTTGCTGCCTCTGAAATGGAGGGAACACTGTGTGGGAAGTGTGCACTTTGCCTGCCATACTGTGATAGGCAGACTGCTAGCAAATGCTGGTTCCCTCCAGAGATGTAATTTTGCCATGTAATTGAGTGTGTTATTTTGGTGCTATTTGGATGAAACTTGACTGTTTTAGGTTTTTAACTCAAGTATACATAGTGCAGTAAATTTTTTAATTGTTAAAGAAAAGATGGGCTGAATTTGTGGATTACAGTCACTAAATCCTTTTTATTTCGCTGTGTTTTTGGAAATGACCTAGTGTCTCATGCTGCTATGTAAGCCTTCAACCACTGAACTACACACTCTTAGCATAAACCCTTCTATAAAGCAAATAATAATTATTTGGGAGCTTATCTGAAATCCCTGGCTCCGGGTTCTAAAAACTGCTAACAAAATACTGAATGCTGGGATGGTAGAGACAGGTAGATCCCTGGAACTCTGTTGTCCAGACAGCTTAGCTGAACTGGAGAAGTCCAGGTTCAGTGAGAGACCCCGTCTCAAAAACTACAGTACAAAACAATTGAGAAAGATATTTGTTGTTTTACCTTTGTTCCACATGCACATACACACAGATGTGAACAAACACAGATACACACACATACACTCCCCCTCCCCCCCCCACACGTGCACATAGACAAATGAGAATACTGGAAATTTGTAAATAATAAAAAATGATGGAAATTTACAGTCAAGGTACTGATTGATAAATTATCTGGTGAGGCATGTTCTTTTGCTCCTTAGTTGGTGCCCTCTCTCTTCATCCTCACATGGCTACAAACAGAAAGCACCCACAGCTGCCCAGGGATGATGATAGTCCTAATGGCCTAGTCACCTCACTAGTATCTATTTCTGGATTCTATTTTTATTTTGGTCAAAGTTTGGAGGGACACAGCATTGAAATGACTTCAGATTATTATTACAGAGTCTCTGTTATTTAAAGGGTAGTCTAGGAACCAGATTCTCCCAGGAAGTTGTTAGCTTTTTTGTTTGGTTATTTTTGTGTTTGGACCCCCATCTCAAGAATGTGATTTTCTGCATTTTAACATTCCGAATAGCATTATCCTAATAGCATTATATGCACATCAACTTTGGATAGCATGGTTATAGGTGGTCCTTAGAAAACATTTTAATTTTCTGGTGTAGGACTTTGAACCTAGGCCTTAGATTAACAAACATTTTGGTTGTGATTTAATGTGTAATTGCATTTAATAGACCTGTCTCTTGCTGCAATAGCCTTGACTGGCTTGGAACTTGCTGTATAGCCTACACAGATCTCAAAGTCACCCGTAGCCACTTACATGCTGGGATTACAGATGGGTCATTATCTGCCTCTTTTAATATGACTGAAATAAATGCTATAGTTAATGTTATAAGAACTTAATATGGGCAACATTTAGAATTAGGCATAGTTAGAACAGTAAGAATTTAGAAACAGTTTTTAAAAAAAGGTTTTAAGAAAGTGTTACTTAGAAGGTTTAATTTGGAATTCATACTGGTAGTCTGTGGCATTGTTTAGTTTACTGGAACACTTCATTTTATAATAGCAGACTCAGCCATCAAAGCAACTTAACACATGATGCTCTGAGTCTTTGAAGCAGGTCTCTTCAGTTTTGAGCTGGGGAATACGGTTTTTCTTGTATTTGTTCTTTATCTTTGATAGTAATCTTGTTCTTGGTTTCTCTGTGTTGATCTAGGTTAGTGGACCTAACTCACAGAGGACAGTATGGGCACTGAATGAAGTATAATTTAAAAATTCTTTACAAATTTTCAGATATGCAAGGAACCTAAGGTATTTGTTTGGTTTTAAGGTAAACTGTGGTATGTGGGGCCAAACTGTTATGTGTTTGGAAGCAGCTGCCTATAGGTTTGTCTGCTCTACAAAGACAGAACTTCCCAGGTACCAATAATGATAGGTGACATTTTGTAGGTATACATGTATAGTTGAGAAAAGAACTCTATACATCTTGATTTTATTTTTCTTTAAAAGGAGTCTATCTAACATTTTGCCAAATTATGTTTGTATTAAGGCCCTAGCCATTGGTTAAATGACATTTGCTGCTTTGTGCATCTATTTTAATTCTTCCAACCAACCAATCCTTTGCACCAGATACAGGTTTTATTGTATAAATGTGTACCGTTAGCAGTCAACTGTGTGTTGTTTTCCCTTTTTATTTCCACGTCACTAGGAATTGAACCTAGAGGCCTCGCATATGCTAGGGGTGTACTGTACTCAGGGGCATATTTTCATTTTAAATCTCATGGACACGCGATACTTCCCTGCAATACAGCCTATTTAGTGTTTTCCTAGAGAACTCTCTAACCTCAGACTCTTTCCTGGGGTGCCTCCTTGTGGTGGGTTGTGAGATCTTCACAGAAAAACAGTACAGATTCCATATTGAATGCTAACCCTGCCCAGAAGTCCTATCTTATAAAGATAGCTACGAATAGCTACAAGCTCATGGATCATTAGACTGGGAACCTATTGATGGATACAACTTGGGAAAAGGCTCTTGCCAGACTGGTTGGCAGCCTTCTTTTTTCACCCTTTACTGTCACTAGACTTGAGTGAACATTAAAAGAGGAATAAATAAGTCACAGAAGTTTGGGAGACATTTAGCCATAGTTTACAGTTTGGGTCATTCACTATTCAGTTTGTCTGCCTGTATATGTTTTAGAATATATGCATGGATCTGAGTGTCTAATGTGCTCACACATGTGAATATGTAACTCATTTCTGGTAAGTCTCATTCCTGAAGGAGTTCATGAACAGGGACAGCTATTGTTTCTTTATTAGCACTTTCTGTATTTGAGACTCTCACCAAACTGACCAGTTTTCTTTTTAGACAGGCAATAATCTTTACCTAAAGAGTCACATCCATTTTCTTGATTTTCCACTTAAATTATTTCTGGGTGGAATATGCTAGTATAGCAAACTATCTACAAAGAGACTATTGGAGTAGCTGTTACAGCAATAGGTGAGTTCTTTTCTAAAGATACTCCCAAAACCCAAATAAGGATTATACTATGTATTTATAATTGTTGTTAGGTGATAAAAACAAACACCAAATAATCAGCCTTTAGGTGTAAAAGCAGGGAATTAGTGTTGTTAGCTTCAAAATCCAAGAATAATGAGCCCATTTATCATGCTAACTGCTGGAGCCTTCTGTAGTCTTTTTGAATGAGGATAAATAGGTGTATTACTCTTAAGAATTGACAGATCTAGGATACATACTGCACAAATAGTACTTCAGAGACATTGAGAACTGTGGTATTCAGCTAACTGGTCCCATAGTTTTAAGATATATTCATTCTCTAGATGTTGCCAAGGATTCTCATGTTGTGAGCTTCTTGAAACAGATTTATGTAGTTGTTATGTGCAAAAAAACTAGAACAAATGAGTGGGAAATTATCCCTGGGTAGGAAAATATTGTTATAGTAACAACTTATTTTCTACAGGAGAAATTTGGAAAATAAAGCAAGCAATGAGACTTGAGGATAAATGTATTTTGCACAAAAATAAGGGAAACAAAACTTATGTGTTTGATTCCTTCCTTCCTTCCTTCCTGCTTGCCTGCCTGCCTGCCTGCCTGCCTGCCTGCCTGCCTTTCTTCCTTTCTGAGACAGTATTGTATAGCTCAGTCTAACCTCAAACTCACAAGGTAGCAGAGGATGCCTTTGAACTTCTTAAGTTTTGTTTTTCTTCACCTCCTAGTGATGGGATTATAGTCATGCACCACCATGACTGTGTCACTAGGGATGGGGTCCAGGATTTCGGGTATGCTAGATAATAACTCTTCCAACTGAGCAACAATCCCCAGCTCCTGATACTGCTTTTTATTAAGGGTAACTTAAAGTCTTACATCTTGAGTGATTTTTGCATTATAGAATTTTGATAAGACCACTAAAGAAGTTATAAATCTCTGAGAGAAAGCAATGCCATTCCATTTCTCTTCATAACACGTCAGTTCCATAGAATGGTCTTTACATGAAATACAGCATGAACTGTTTTCTTTTCATTTGCTTATATCAAGTAACATTTCTGGGAGCTGGAGATTTGCAGGGTCTTGCACACGCAAGACAAGCAGCACTAATCTACAGCCTCATCCTTCAAATAATTCTTGTTCAGAAGATTCTGTAAGACAAACAAACCAAAATCAACCTGAATTTTGGGTTGTCTTGCACCTGATTTTTCTTTCTCTATGTTTTTGACCTTTATTCTTTAGACCCCTGCCAGTGTGATCCATGATAGGCACCATCTACGGTCTTTCCTTGGCTAGCATCTCCACTTAAGGCTTGCCAGGGTCACACCGCCATAGGCCTCTTTGTTTGTTTGTTTTTTCCTCTTTCTTGTACTTCTGGGGCAGTGCTTTATATGAATTATATAGTGGCAACAGGTATTATTTCATTGATATTGAGGCAGAGCCAAAGTAGGAAGAATCATAGCATATATATATATATATATATATATATATATATATATATATATATCAGAAAACAAATTTTACTTCTCTAGTTTGTCTTTACAATAGAGTATAGTTTATGGATGAGTGTGCAAATCACAAACTAAGCAAATGCATTTCCTGTCTTGTTCATGACTTTACATAGCTGAATAATAAAATACATCTGGAGAAATCTGCTAGGGAGCATGTGTGTGAATCATTGTGAATCCCTGAGCTACTGGGAAACTGACTTCTGTAGTACTTGTCTTGTGATCTCTAGGCTAGGATACAGAAATGTACACCACATTGCTGTTATAGGAGTAACAGCATTGAGCAGTGCAATGCATCCCCTTATGTAATGATTTTAATCATGAAAGGTTGAAATTTGAAGCTCTAGCAAGCAATTTGAGGTCTTGAGAAGGAAGGCCTGAGTGAGTTTGCTCTGCTTTCTTGCCCCACCAGCCCAAGTTCGTTCTTACCAGTCTTCTTTCCTTAGAGTAACTTGTATAACTCAGAGGAATGGATGATGGATTAGTGTTCAGAGTAATTAGAAAGTAGAGAGAGGTGTGGTAGAGGGGGAACCCAAGCTGGAGGCAGTAAAAATGTAGGACCGAAGCTAAGAATATTTGACCCATCCTCCCTCTCTATCTGTATGTGAATGAGTGACTTACATTGCTGCCTTTGTTATAATAGCCACAGTGTTTAGTTTCCAAGACTGTCTTGTCCTTTTGCTAAAAGCCACATTTGATTTAGAAGCCAATTTAGCATACCATGCATACCATTTGGGAAGGATGTCCCACGCAGTAGTTTCAAGTGTCTTATGATGATCTGTTTTGAGTCTTCAAAGCAACTTATTTCTCACTGTTTCATTTTTCAAAGACATCAACTAAATATCTTTTATTTTTAAATATCAAAATGTTGAACTGTAGGTTTAGTGATGGAGAACAAAGGTGGTACTTTGTATTTTTTGTTCCATGACAGAAACAGAAAAGGTTCAATTTGTCATCTAAACTATGCTGAATGCATTCTATTGTAATGCTTTGGCTTCACCTTGATGTGTTATGGAACTCTATAACTTTTTTCTTGGAAAATCAAATATGTACTTTAAACAAAGCCCCTTCCTTCAACCCCCTGGCAACCACATTCTACTTTGATATCTACTTTAGATTTCCCATTATAAGTGGAATCATGCTTATTTGTCTGTTTCTGACTTACTTGTTTTAATTGGCATGATGTCCTCCAGATTCATCGATGTTACTGAAAATCATGAGCTTTCTGTCTTTTTAAGGTTGAGTGCATATTCCCTCACACATAACCTACTTGTGTGTGTGTGTGTGTGTGTGTGCGCGCGCGCGCGCGCGCGCGCACATGTGCAAACAAGCACATATTCTAAATTTCTTTCTATAGTTACTGTTACTTTTTGCCAATTTTTTTCTGGAAGCTTTTTTTTTTTTAGAGGTAAAGCAAGGTAAAACAACCAAACCTCAAACAAAGAAACATCAAATAAGAGTCACACGTGATAAGAAATGGAATTTCTACATGTGATATTTAATGTCAGACATTCATACTTGGAAAATATGGAAGACACTCAGCTGAAATCCTAGTATAAGTGGTTTAGGTTCACACTGCTCGCATAGCCAACTCCACACGTGCCCATTGGGTTCTACTTAGAAATACATTTTTTCCAGACTGTCCCCTGGAGGGGGCAGCAGATGAAAGCAGTTCAGTTGCTCACATGAGAAATGATGGCCTTTTCTTTTCAAGTCATCTGGGCTTCCATAGTGTTTTGCGGGCAAATGGGGTGAAGGGGCAGGGCAGGAATGGGGCTGTTGTAGCCAGGAGAGGATGGATGACCTATGAGCTCATTGGGGTTAGTACTGGGTTTTCCCATTGGGTGCTGTGGGGTTTTCTCACTCATCTATATGGATTTTAGCTGTAACTCAGAGATGAGGTGCCCCTGCCTCCCATGAAAGTGCATGCATGGGTAATAAACTCTGTGACCTGGCTTGAAGCTTGAGAAGTGCTGGTACAGAGTCAAGGACAAGGTACTTCAAGGAAGAATTGGAAGGCTGTAGTGTTACTTTCACTATTTCTTCACTTTGTTGCAAATTGGCTAGGCAGGCTCCTCTAGCAACTGGAGTTGGTGTTTGCCCAGGTGCTTCAGTGTCTACCCAATAGAATCTGTGAGAAAAATCCCCTTTTCTCCTTCTCTGTCCCTCTGATGTTTGGGGATGCACATTTGGAGTTACCAAGCACTGGAAGCCCATTTTTTTCCTTGTGCCTTGCCACTTAATGGAGTACCTCTGAGCTGTGACTGTGCTAGTGCTGAGAATGCCTCCCTCCTGCCTGGTCTGCTCTGCCTTCTCCTGTCTTGTCTTTGATGTCTTCCTAGGAAAACAAGTCAGGCTTCCACCAAGTCTGTGAGAAAGGAGGGAAGCAGTAAAAGGTGTCCAGTGTTGAGAGGTACACATATAGGGTCTAGCTTTGGCACAATGGAAAGAAAAGGCGATGTTGTCACACCAAGAGCTACATTCTGTTCTCATGACGCCTGATTTGGTCCTGCCTCAGTTGACCGCAAGGAGGAGGAGGAAATACCTTCTTAAAGCCCTGACAGAATATAGGATGGTCAGTTAGTTGATTCTTATTCTTTAAGTCAGGTGAGGATTATGACCAATCAATCATCCTCCAAAGTGAGAGAGATGAATGAGAGCCCTGGGCCTGACTTAACAATGCCAACATGTATTCTAGAACAATTTTTGAGACAATGTCTCATTATATAATTTAGGCTGGCTGTGACCTCTCAGAAATCATCCTACCTCAGCTCCCAAGTGTTGAAATTACAGGGATGAGATACTATGCCCAGCTCAAAAGATAAAGAAACATTTCTTTTAAGGCAAAGTCTCACAATGTAGCCTAGACTGGCCTCAGACTTGACTTCTGTGGGTCCCCTTCCTAAGTGCTGGGAGTACAAGTGTGTGCCATCTGTCCTGGTTTAAAGAGGTCTATACCAAGTCCTTTTGTATTGTATTTTATTCCTGTGTCTGTCTTTCTGACTCCCCTCCCTCCCTCCCTCCCTCCCTCCCTCCCTCCCTCCCTCCCTCCCTCCCTTTCTCCCTCCTTCTGTCCCTCCCTGAGGCCCTCCCTTCCTTTCTTTCTTTCTTTCAAGACTGTTTTGCTGTGTAGCTCTGCCCGTCCTGAAACTCAATCTGTAAACCAGGCTGGCCTCAAATTCAGAGATCCACCTGTCTCTGCCTTAAGGTGTCCACTGTCACATCTGGATATGTATACGTATTTTTTTTAAAAAAAACTACATTTGTATGGTTGTTCTTTCCCCGAATATTGTAAACCTTTTCCAAAGTTGAAAGAATTTTATGAGTACAAATATGCCCCACCTAGATGACTGTCGTCTTATTACACTTGTTTTAACAAATGCCTGTATATCTCACTGGATTTTCCACCTTTCTTCATTATCTTAAAACTGACTCTTATTTTGGCCCTTATTCCAGAAAAGAGACTAGCAGTTAATTGATTATTTTTCCAGGGTTCATCTGAAAGGACGTGTTGCTTTTGCCTTTTGCAATTTTTTTTTTGTTTGTTTTAAGGGCTATGGCAAGTAAGGAGAAGCTGTCCTGTCATAGAATTTCATAACATGTAAAAATCCTCCTTTGGTTCAATATAACACTTTTCTAAAGCCCAATTTACAATTCCTGGGCAGTTAATGGTAGCATTTATTCATGTGGGATTAAATGGTTTCCATGCAATAGCAGACTACCTTAGTATTATAAACGTTAGAAAAATGTGGAGTTCTTAACAGTACCTTTTGTTTATTACTGCTTTTATTGGAGAATGTTCATTGCCTCATTTGTTTTAATTGTTACACCTTTTCTGTGCCAGGCTACTTGAATGATGGGGAAGGAATAAGGAATGTTATTCCAGGTGAAGAAGCTGCTCCCAGTCTCTATGCTCTAAGGGAAGGTGGGGGTTGGAGGAGATTTGGTTTTGTATATAGTATGTATACCCGAATGCTAGATTCTGAGAGTAAAATATCTAACCTTAAGGATGGGGTGTCCAGAAAGAAACAAGATAGGCCCCTTAGGAAGAGATGATACAAGGCTTTATAAGTTTGGTATTGCTCAATCAGAGGTGTAACCTACTACCCAACTTAGATATATCAACTATCTTTGACTGGTGGACATGCGTGAACATCTGCCTCCCTGTCTCCCCCCTCTTTCTCTCTTTCATCACCTAGCTTCTCCTCTCCTTCTTCTCTTCCTCTCCTTACTCCTTCTCTTCCTCTCAGTACTCCTCCCACCTTAGCTCCTCCTACATATCACCCTTCCTGTTAAAATAAAACTTTTCTCTCAAAATACAATTAGAGCATGCATAATTATGCCAGTTTGTACCAGTGAAGCCTTTGATTAACATTTTTAAAAAGTGTATAAATGCAAAAAGGAAAAGGGGGCATGGGATAAGGGTTTCCTAAGGGGGGGGGGAATGGGGAAAGGGGATGGCATCCGAAGTGTAAATAAAATATCCAATAAAAAAAGGAAGAGATGATCCTGGTGCAGGATGGGTTAGGAGAGCAGGGAAGCTGGTAGGTAACCTCCAAGGTTAGGGGAGTTTTCTTTCACATTACTGTTTCTGGTGGAGCATCTGCTTTGAAGTGTATATTCCAGAGAAGGGGTACCCTTAAGGTCTCTGATAGTTATTCATAGTCAGAGCCTTTTTCTTTCAGTCTAGTAAGCTGGCTATGGATCAGATGGCAGATTTGGGGAAAGCTGTGCTGATGTAAAGATAATTAGGAGCTGATTTTGTAGGTCTTTATTTGACAGAAAAATTTAACAACAGTAAAAACCCGTATGTGGGATCATTTTCCATTCCTAGAATAGGCCTATCTTTTCCTCCTGTTGGAAGAATGGTACCCAAGTGCTTATTAAGTGAAGTTATTTTATTTATTTATTTATTTATTTATTTATTTATTTATTTTTGTTTTTTTGGTTTGGTTTGATTTTTCGAGACAGGGTTTCTCTGTGTAGCCCTGGCTGTCCTGGAACTCACTCTGTAGACCAGGCTGGCCTGGAACTCAGAAATCCACCTGCCTCTGCCTCCCAAGTGCTGGGACTAAAGGCGTGCCCCACCACCGCCTGGCGCGAAGGAAGTTATAAATAGTTTGAATATATAAGCTGTTGCTAATAAGGTTAAAAAATCCAAAGACCGAACAAGACACTTGAAATAGAATCTTCAACCTGAATGTTATTCCCTAAAATCCAGGTGTCCCTCTTTTCCTGGAGAAGCAATGTGGCTGTGAAAAGTTGCATTTCTTACATTAATAGGGGTTAGGTTGATGTTTAGACCACAGAGAGACAAGAAAAGCCCAGCAGTGTTTCTTGGGTATAGTTACTCATCCTCTCAAATGTTGCAAAATACCAGAAGGAAAGGAAAAGCCGAAAGGGGAGGGGATGGTTGGTGGTTTAAAAAACTGGTGACTAACCAACTTGTGCTGACTAATACTGGTGAACTCATAATGAGTAACACTAATGAATTTAGAAGGGCTATAACTAGAAGGGACCTATTTAAAGGTTGCTTCTATATAAAAGGCAGCCAAACAGTTGGTCACAAGAAATTCTCTTTGGGGAAATTAGGAGTAATTCTTTTCTTCTCCACAGCCAACTTGTTTCCTTTGAAATTTATACAAGGATAGAAATTGTGATTCTTCTGCTTCATTCTTATGAGTGGAGCATAGCCTTGTACCAATTTTCCCAACTTTCAGTTCATTTCTTAAAAACTATTTTATGTAAGCGTGCTTTGCTTCCATGTGTACATGTGCATCATGTACATGTCTGGTACCCTGGGAGGCCAGATCTCCTTGAACTGGACTTACAGCTGTTTGTGAGGTGCTATTTGGGTGCTTGGAATAAAACCTGGTACTATGGAAAAGCGGATTGTTTTCAATCCCCAGTTCATTTTTAAGAACTGCAACAGCATTTTCTGTAAAATTAAGAGATTGAGTGCTTTCCTGTTTCATCCAAGTTTAGGTCTTTGAAAATAGGGAGATGAGAGGTGGGGGTGTTTACATTTTGATTGTGATACCCTGGGATGTTTGGATTCATTTATTAAAACTATTTTGTGTAGTAAAGATCATTTTTGGCAGGGAGAGGTGGCCTGCATCTAAGAGACCTGTAACAAGGAGGAGAGAACCTGTTTACTGCTTTACCTGGAATTGCTGCCTGGATGGAATAGGATTTTGAAGTCTGTAGGAGGACTAAAAGTTCCCATGTTGATAAACATAAAAAGGAATGAGTTTCTTCAGATCATACAAAAGTTGGTAGCACAAAAGAATGTTTAATGTGTTGTGTGTTTGGATCGATAAACCTCATCTTAGCATTTTGGAATGAGAATGAAGTTTGAGCCGGGCAGTGGTGGCGCACGTCTTTAATCCCAGCACTTGGGAGGCAGAGGCAGGCGGATTTCTGAGTTTGAGGCCAGCCTGATCTACAGAGTGAGTTCCAGGACAGCCAGGACTACACAAAGAAACCCTGTCTAGAAAAACAAAAACAAAAAAACAAACAAACAAAAAAAAACAAAATAGAGAGAGAGAGAGAGAGAGAGAGAGAGAGAGAGAGAGAGAGAAGAGAGAAGAGAGAAGAGAGAAGAGAGAATGAAGTTTGAATCCTGAAAGAAGATATTTCTAGGAAATCAAGCAGAAACATATTTTGTATAGTCAATGAAGCCATATAATCTATTGTATAAAGAAATGTGCCTGTTTAATCTGCCAAGAATAAGGTAGAGAAAAAAACATTTCTATTTAGATGGATGAAGGCCTTGGTCATTGAAGAAAACAGACTGCCATCTAGTGGAGTCATTTCACTCATGTGCATTGCAGTGAAAAGATTTAGGTTTTTTGTTTTGTTTTCCAAGAGTTTCACTGTTTATTTAGCTCTTGGTTTCAATTCCCTATATAGACGAAACTGGCCTTGAACCTGCAACAGTCTTCTGTCTTTGCCTCTAGAATATTAGGAATACATGCATGTAGTTCTACACTGCCACATGATTTGGGTTCTTAGTATAGTATGGGATTTTTTATTTTTTTTCTCTTGCAGTGTTCAGTTTTAAAGATTGCTTAGTTCGAACTGATTGTACACTGGCAGAAGAGTTAAGGAAATAGTGGAGAGTTTCTAGCTCCCTCATTTAACCGTGACATACACACGTATCACAACCAGGAAATTAAACATGGTGCAAAAGTTCCAACTTCCAGACTCCATGTAGACTCAGGAGTTTTTCCACTTTGGTCCTTTTTCCATTCCAGGATCCAATCCAGGATGTCACAGTGCTTTTTACTCCTTAGGCTCCAGAATCTGAAACAGTTATTCATCAGTTTAAAGGCTCTTTACTAAAACTACTTCTTGGGATTATAGCTGCTTTCAGATTCATTTGAAAATAGCCAAGACTTAGATAGGTATGAAAGTATAGTAATGAAACAAGATTTTGATGTAAAAATATTTATCCTATTTGTATGCACCTCTCATAAATAGCTTTTTATACGTTTGCAATGGGCTTTCTAGGTTTTGCTTGCCTTGAAAGGTTAAGTCACTCATCTTTGATAATTTTATCATGTTACTTAAAAAGAAAATTGAGCCTTTGGCAGAGTTTCACATTTTTTCCTTTTGGCCACTGGTCTCACGTCTACCAGCAGGTTAAAAAAAAAAAAAGAAGAAGACATCACAAACCATTGTAAAGTAAACCTCAGTTGGTTAATAGGTTTTGTTTTGGTGGTAATCAAAATTTGAAAATATAAAAGAAATCTAAAACTGGCAATTCATCAAACAATTCATCAAATTGTTTCTTTTTAAATTTAGGTTTATTTTCTTTTATTTTATGTGTGAGTGTTTTGCCTGTATGTAGCTCTACCACTTGTGTACTTGGTGCCTGTGGAGGTCAGAAAAGGGTATTAGATCTCCTGGAACTAGAGCTATAGATGGTTGTGAGGCATTGTGTGAGCACTGGAAATTAAACTCAGGACCTCTGGAAGAGCAGCCAGCACTCTGAACCACTGAATCATCTCTCCAGCCCTCAAATATTTTTAAATACTAAGGTATATTTTTCAGATAACTCAAATACTTGTAACATTTAAGCATATATGTTGATCTAGTTATTACATAGTTTGGTCCATCTACTCCAATTGTTCTAACCTTTTATTACCTCATATAT
This sequence comes from Arvicanthis niloticus, assembly GCF_011762505.2. Taxonomy (NCBI): domain Eukaryota; kingdom Metazoa; phylum Chordata; class Mammalia; order Rodentia; family Muridae; genus Arvicanthis; species Arvicanthis niloticus. Next base: position 2,104,945 of record NC_047679.1, read on the forward strand.
TAAAACTTTTTCATTACAATTTTTATTAAACGTTAGAAATGACTTTTGATCATTACCTGTTTTTGTTGTCCCCAGGCTGTATTTCAGAAAATAGACTAGTAAATCAGGTAAAATACAGCTTTGCAGTCATTTCGTGGTTTGTGGCTTCATTCGTCACAATCCCACATTTTGTAAGCCTTTAAATCTCCACTGATGATAATGACCGTAGTGAAGTCTCATGTACCTGAAAGCTGGGAAAGGCCTGGTATTTCCCGAGGAGATACTGATTCCCTTTATTGTTCCTTACCCACCTTAACAAAATCATTTCCATTAAAGGTTATGTATGAAGTGAAACTGCCTCCCAGATAAAGAATGGCTCAGGAGAGGCCTCTGCTAGCAGAGACAAATTTGGAAAGCTTGCCATCAGTTAATGACTGTGAGGAGAAGGATGGATGCTCTCTGGCCCAAGATGCCAACAGGCCTGGAGCTCTGAGCAGCCAGGCTGTGGGGGCAGAGGGTTTTTGGCAGTTCTCATGCCTGCTTTCTCTGAATGTTTTTCTTGACTGGGAAAATGCAAATGTGTTGTCTTTTGGAACTGCGTTTTTTTTTTCTTAGTATGTTTTTAATTTGTCTTAACCTGTACATATAAGAACAAAAAATACTAGGGGTGAACAGTTAGACCTCTCTGGAAATGTCCTCAGATATGTATCTTGTAAGAGATTTAAGTCTAGCCAAGTAAAGAATGCCAATCCAACAATAGGACTCTCCTCTCCACCTTTTCATTCTCCTGTCTCTGTCTCTAATTTCGTTTTTACCCAAGCAACCCAAGTAAGCTAAGTTTCTTGCCACTTGCTTTTATCTTTGTTGGTATTTGTGACTGTTAACTATTAGTTCTATAAACTAAGATGGAAGTTCACTGAGGCCTTGAGATCGTTCTGCGCAGGCTTTAGTCTAGTGTCACCCCATAGGCTTTTACATAAGTACCCTGTTTGCTGTTGCTCCTTGTATCAGGATTGACCTCTGGTAGTGCTTCCTAAGCACACAAATTTATTACAAATAAAATTACAAATTATAAAAATGGCCTCTTGGGACATAGGAAGCAAGCATTATTTTTTTTTTTCAGGCCTGTGTGTGAAATACAGCCTCCCAAGTAAATCTATTCATGCATATTACATCTTCTTTGCTATAAGAACATTCTGAAGAAATAAAATAAATAAAAGTCTGTCTGCTGTGCTTTTTAAAAAATTTTTCTGTTTTAAAAATTTTAAAATTTATTTTATTTTTTACTAATTAGTTAATTAATTTATTTAAAATAGATTTCAGATTTTATCCCCTCACTCAATTCCCACCACCACCCAGGAATCCCCTATTCTGTCCCCCCTCCTGCCTCCACAAGGGTGTGCCCCCACCTATCCCCCACCCCCCTCCCCACCCTCGAATTCCTCCCCGATCGGTGTTCAGCCTTCATGGGACCAGGGATCTCCTCTCCCACCCATGCCCGACAAGGCCATCCTCCCCTAAGTATACAGCTAAAGTCATGGGTGCCTCCCTTTGTGTCTGCTGTGCTTTATCCTGATCGAACGTTTAAATGTTTGCTTGAGTCTGGATTCTAAGGAAGATCACTTGAAGTAATGGTCCACAGGGATGTGATTATTTTTCATAAATCTCTATTTTATTTTGACAGTTGAAGTTTATAATTAGGCATTTCGATAACATTTTGGCCCCCTATATATATTTCTCCTTTTTTTTCCGTAAGTGGAAATTTTTATTAGCTTTTCTTGTCGTTGTCTCTGTAATTAAAAATGGCTTCATGTTTTTCTAGGATAACCTTTTCAAAATGGTGTAAGTTAGACATTCAAGGGACAGTGTTGAGGATCTAAGTCATGAGTTAGATTATGAAAATGAGTTTTTCTTTCTCCTCTAGAAATTTAAAACGTAAAGTTTGGTATGTTAATGTAACTTCTCCTAATTAAGTTTCTTTTGTTAACTCTCAATGTGGGTGTTTTATTAACCTTTGGTTATAGTTCTTTTTCTCCACTTTTAAATGGACCCTTATCACCACAAAGCAAGAGCATCATAGAGCAAAACTGTTAGATGGAGTTAGCTGCTCTCAAGACTGCTTGTTTTGATGTGCTTTTTTTTGGATGTTTTTGTTTTATAAGACATCTATAAGTCACATCATTGCTGTTCCTTGCAGTTCTTAGTACTTAATAAATGTTAAATACTCTATGACTAAGTTGATTTCTCTAAGCATACAATATTAAGTTTCAGACCTATGGGATGAATTCATACAGTATTTGGCAAATCCTAATATTTTCTCTAAATTACAGATTGATCTATTATAAAAAATTGTTTTTTCTTTAGGTACTATGAATCTGTTTTTCTTATTGACTAAAAAGTACCTCTACATTAAAAATAGAATGGTTTTGGCTATATTTGGTTTTCATGACCTTCCTTTATTATTGGAAAATGTTCTAGAACAGGATGTTTGTTGGTTTGGTGGTTTAGTTCTAATTTGCATATATCATAAACACATGAATTGCTTATCAATACAAAGTGATTCTGTAAATCCTCATACTCCTTTTGTCTATATTTTACATTCCTTGGTATGGGCTGAGCAAAGCTGTTTATAAGCTCTGGGTTTCTTTCTTTTTTTTTTTTTTCGAGACAGGGTTTCTCTGTATAGCCTTGGCTGTCCTGGAACTCACTCAGTAGACCAGGCTGGCCTCGAACTCAGAAATCCGCCTGAGAAATCCACCCAGCTCTGGGTTTCTTTTATATCATCTGTAATATGAAGCTATCACACTGTTGGTATACTTACCTTAATTGATCATAACAACTACATACTCAGCAAGAAAGTTACAACCTGTAACTAGACTCATTCTAAGACACTTTGCTAATCGAACAAGTTGTTTAGTGCACATGAGAAATGGAGTTAGTAGACATTCTGTTGAAAGGAGGAGTGGCTATGGTAATTGACTGTCCTATTTAGGGTGAACAAAGCATTTAGAAGAAGCTCCTTTTGAACATGGATTATTTATTGTATATAATTTTAAAACCTGTTCCTTCTCAGAAACTATGTATTTAAGGATAACCACATTTGATAATAAAATATCTGGCTTATGGAAGATATCAGTGTTTCCTAGCTAGCTAGATCCATCCCTGTCTGCTTCTTGACAAAAAGATGGAGAAACTGAGTCCTAAAAGGTTTTATCCCAGAGAATTAAGTAGTAATTGTTTTTCTTTCTAAGGCTGATAGATGCCAGTTTACCCCAGTTTGTAGTATGGTTTAGAAGAGTCTAGGAATTTCTCTTTGAGTGGTTGCCTTAGCCACCTTGTGGGTAACTTGATTTTTTTTTTCATAATTGTGTACCAAGTTTTGTTTTTCTGTTAATACTTGTGGTTAACAAAGCTGGACCTCCTTTTTTGTTTTGAGGCAGGGTCTCTTGTAGTTCATTTTGGCCTCCTTCTCTCTGTAGCAGTGGGTGATCTTAAATTCTTCCTAATTTCTCTCTCTCTCTCTGGAGAACTGCGATTAAAGGCCTGAGCTACCACACACATCTTTGGGCTGTTTGTTGTACTAGAATTATGGTTTATGGACTGCAACCTGAGGTCTTGTTTTCTTAAAGTCTTCCTTGTGGTAATTTGCCATATATAAATCTTCAGTGTCAGCTACTTGGATCTCAGATTTCAGATTCTATGATGGTTTTGTTCCTTAAAAGCTTAGGGGAACATGAGAGAGAGAATGTTTTCCACTGGGAGAAGGCCAGTTGCCCCTCTAGGGGAAATAGCTGTTAAATCTAGGTAGAAAATTTCCATTACAAGTGCTAATTATATTAGTTGTTTAGCTAAAAATGAGATGCTTTATCTGAGCACATTTCACCATGTCCTCTTTTTGCTCTTCAGTTCTCTTAAGTAGAGAACTGTCCCTTTTGTCTGGACTGTTGTCTTGCTGGTGGCTGGGCCCTGTTCTCAGGCCTTCTTAGCTCCAAGATTGCCTATTCAGCAGTATCAGCCCATAGTTGGTCTTGGTCTTAAAACCTTGTTCATGTCTAGAGTCATTACTTCTTTGGATGGTCATTGTTTTGGGTCTAGCTCCTTTTTATACCACTTCAAGGCTCTCCTTTCAGATTATGCTTTATATATGGGGCAGAAGTATTCAGTGGAGTATAGATTTTTAGATAGAATGATTTCCTACTTGACCACTAAAACAAAGGTTATATGTGTTCATTTCCCAAAGCAACTTCTTGGTTGGGATCACTATGCCTGTGTTGGTGGTGCTCAGCTAGGTTTTTTGGAAGATTTGTTTGGGTAATTTATTTGCTCTCTACATCTCTCCTTAACAACTAACACTCATTTCCTTCTTAGTTTTCTGTGTGGCATTGTGTAGTAATTTGATATGTGTATTCACTAAAATTCAAATTCTATGGTAGGAGCATTCTTCCCCCATAGCATATTGCTTCATATTTACTAGCTTTCCTATCAATGCTTGCTTTTATTTGTAGTATAAAGGGTCCTGTACTGAGACCCTGGAACTTGGGTTCAATCTCGTTTCTACCTCAACAAGGTATGCAGCTTTGGACTAATCACTTCCTGTAGCTAAACCACAGTCTCCTCATCTGTGAAGTAAGGGCATGGTCAAAGAGATTTATGAGGTTGCTTGCAACTTTATGAGTCTCTGTTTGTGTCTGACTAAGTGAGAGCTGTAGCCAGTCAGTTGGCTACCATGATTTTATTTCCAAACCTCAGCTGACTCTATACAAGTCCCTGCCTTGGGTTGAAAATGGCTGGCTTGTAGCTTTCCTGAGGAAGTTATGCCATAATTTCAAGTTACCTCCTTTTGGATATCTGAGAGCAGTGCTTTTCAAACTTCTATAGCAGTTGAATTCCCTTCCAAGGAATAAAGAATACAATAAGTTGCTTGGTATGTATAGACAAAAACTATGGTAATAGCTGGAGAGTTGATACATGGATGATCAAATAATTCCAAGAAAGTCCCAGAAGATGGTTTAGAAAAAACAGTTTCTCTGATGTGAGAAGGTATTGAGAGAATTCCTTGGCCTTCTCAGCCTGCTTTGTTCTTAGAACTGGTAGTACTTCTAGCATAATCCATTCTTGTCTCTACTTCCAGCCACACAGATTCCTGTTCACTATATAAAATATTTCCAATACCCTGTAGGGATTTAGTTAGCCATAGTAATAATCACAGTACTTTCTCTACCCTAACCCACCCCACTGTTGGATAGCTATTAAAAGACTGGAAACTTTTCATTGATAATTAAGAAGATACCAGGTTAGGAAATATCTTCTTTAACTCATGTGGATCTTGTGACTGTTTCTTGAAGTTCCTTCTGATGAAATAGTGTCAAAATTAGTGTTATTATCATGGTGATTAAATACCTGACAAGCAACTTCAGGAAACAAAGGTTCACTTTGGCTCATCAGTTGTCCAGTATCATGTAGGGACCAGGACAATATACTGCCAACAGGACACAAGGCCAGTGTTATACTTTCTCCAACCAAATTCCACCTTGTCGAGTCCTATCACCTCCCAATAGCCTACATGGATTTTAAATCCATTAACAGGTTAAACCATTGGGTCAATTACAAAAGCCTCTGTATAGATGTACTCACAGACTCTCCAAGAACTGTGCTTTGGTTTAATCTTATAGATGTTTCTCAATTCAGCCAAGTTGGTTAGCAATCCGAATTAATTATTGCAAATAGTTAACATGAAGAACTGTAGCCCTGAGTGGATTCATGGTTAAAAATCCCTCAAAAATTGGATTTTCCAATCTTGATGTTGGGATTGACTAGTGAAAACATTTAAGGAATCAAGAACACCTATTTTAGATAGTCTCATATAAAAGAAGAGGGAAAATGTTCCTACTTATTTTGTAAGGGCTGAAGTAACCTGACCCTGGTGCTTTAAAAAGAATACACAGAAGACCAATACCTCTCATGAACATAAAAAATAAACCATCAAACAGTCTTAGTGAAATATGTAGAGTTGTTCATAGTATTCCATTTTTAGTATCTAGAGATCTTTAATGATATTCTCTCTTCGTTCTTGGTATTAATAGGTTGTGAGGTGAGGTGAGGTGAGGTAAAGTGAGGTGTGTGTGTGTGTGTGTCCCTGTCCTTTCTTTCAATAGAAAGATCTAATGATGTAAATTTCCCTGTAGGCACAATTTTAGCTGCATCACATTGTGATGTGTTATATTTTTATTTTGTTCCATTCAAAACAGTGGGTTTTTTTGACCCATAGGTTAGAAGTATGTTTAACTTCCAAACAATTTTACATTTCCCTTTTGTTTTTCTGCTATGGATTTCTAGTTTAAGTTCATCTTGAACACAAGACATGCTTTGTATTACTTTTATTAGGCATCTTCAGAGGATAGTCCATCTAGATAAGGATTTTGTTTTCCTTTTAAATAATGCATATTCTGCCTTTATTTAGAATATTTTGTAATTATTTAGGTTCAATTAATTGGTATATTTCTGTATATTACTGACTAGAATATTCATTTGTTCAGATAGAGATGTGCAACATAAAACTATCAGTTGTTTACCTCATCTAATTTTCAACCTGAATTTCTTTGGGATTATTCTAGATGAGTTTCAATCAGCTTTTGAGATTACTCTGCATAAGGTTGATTTCTACTTTTTGAAATTACAGGTTTCCATAGACAGTGAAATATATGTTTTTAGCCAATATGTTGTCAACTTTTTCTCCTTGAACAGTATCATTTCTCTCCATCATTCTCCCATGCAACATGGCAGACCTTCTGTTACTATTTTCTTGACATCTGAGGCTCTATTTTGCTTTGTTTTAGATCTTTTATCTCTTCACTGTTCAAACGAGCTAACATTTGGCTCTATCTCCAAGTTGTTTGTTTGGTTGTTAAGTTCTCAGATTTCTAACAGTTCTTTATATCTTTCTTACATTTTTGATTAGCCATTTTTGTGTTGCCATGTGTTATCTTTTCATGTTGAGTAATACTGATTATATCTCTGGGATATTTTAAACATTATGTTATGAGACTAAATCTTATTTAAATCTATGGAGAATTGTGTTTTTATTTTACCCTGCAGTTGACAGGGTTAGACCCAGTGAACAATGACTATTTTACCTTCAGTAAGCTGTGGTTGCGGTGCCATCCATTGCCAGTGCCATTTGTGTATCTTCTCCAGATGGTCAATCTGGAGTCTCAGCACTTTCAGTGCCAATTCTTTGTAGGTTGTTTCTGATGAAATTTATGTGTCCAAGCCTGAGATGTAAGCCTGAGAGTTTATAAACAATTAGGGGGTATATTTGTTTCCTAAGCTCCTTTCAATTTTTTCTTTTGAGATCTTTCTGGTTCTATGGGACTTCTGGTTTTGGTCATTTGGCCAGGAAACTTGGACATTAGTTAATGTCTTGTCATGAATTGTATAGCAATGCCTAAGTTTCTGCAGCCAAATGACTGGTCAGCAAGCCATCATGGATTCAGCCCCACCTTCTCAGAACCACCTTCTGATGAACCCAGAGGGAGCTTTGGTTTTAGCTTTGCAAGTTTCTCTTGCTGCTGGCTGCCATATACACCACTGAGATACTTGGGCATGGTAGCTTGAAATAACAGGGAGATGGAAGGAAATGGAGGCTTACACACACACACACACACACACACACACACACACACACACACACACCACACAGAGGTCTCCAAGCATCAGAAGTTCTCTTTCATGGCTGGAGCCAGAGCTATGGACATCTCCTGCTTCTCTGCTAGCAGCTGGTGTCTGATAACTGTGTGTTAAGCCCAGATTTGGGCACACTGGATGAGACCCACTGCCAGTTTTCTGGTATTGCAAGTTCTGGTTGTCTTTCCTAGGCTGTCTGCTACTATTGACTTTGCAGAGTCTTCATGTAACTGCTCTGGGTTTTATAATTATAAATCCTAGTTAAGATAAGAGACGGAGTGTGAAGACTCCATCTGTGTCTGATTGTGAATTTGATGATGAGGAGGGTAAATGATAGGGGCATGCTTCTTGACTGTAGCTTTTCCAAGCTTTACATACTTGCTTGAAAAAAGATTTCTACAATCCACATTAAAAATTTTGGAGAAATATGTGGGTACTTTTGTCACTGAACAGTCCTAGTCCTATCAGCTCATAAACAAAACCTTAATAACCACATTGGAATGGGGAGATTTATTAATTTTTTTAATGTTATTTCCCTTATTATTAAGGCAAAGGGACTGGGAGTATACCTCAGTAATAGAGATTTTGCCTAACATGCAAACAAATCTTTTACTCCATCCTAAGCGAACACACACACACACACACACACACACACACACACATGCACACACACACAGTGGGGGGAGAGGGAGAGGGAGAGGGAGAAGGAGAGAGGGAGCTGACTTTTTATAAAGAAAAAATATACAGAGATTTTTTCCCTCTCTCCCTTTCTTCTATCCTTAGGCTTCATTGAAGATTGAACCACTGAACTATATGCCTACCGCTGTTTTTTACTTTTTGTTGTGAGATATGATCCTACTCACTCTGTAGCCCAGGCAGCTTTTGAACTTAGAGTCATTCTTTTCAGCCTTCCAAGTAGCTGGAATTATAGGCATGCACAATCAGGCCCAGGCAAACTCAAGAATTTAGAAATCTTTTCATTCCATCTTAGAAAAAAGACCATGGAGAAAATGCTTCTGTGACCAATACAGCAGATTCACTCTCGGCTGAATGAACAGGTACCCCTTTCATGAGAAGAGTTTTGTTTTGTGTATTTCATAGGGTCACATCTGGAATTTAGAGTGTTAAATATGTTTATAATGCCTAGAAAAGTGGTTATTGTGGCTGTAGTGGTTAGTGAGGCTCTGGGAACAAGCTTCTCTGAAAATTTCCAGTAAGATGGAGATGCCTCTCTTGACAGGGACTGATGGAATGGTTTAAGGTGTTCCCAGGGTGGTAAAGATATTCAAAGACCTGTTGTTCTTGAGCGGTGGGGAGCAGGAAGCCCTGTTGTAGGATTGAGAATAGAAGGTTTTAGGGAGCAGGGCTTTGCACTTCCAGGAGCAGGGCGGGCTACACAGCGAGAAGGTCTGGCTCCAACTTGAGCCCACTCACAGGATGTCAGGGGAAGTGTGACTAAGGTCATGGCCACGCCATGTAGCAGGCCAGCTGGATTCAAAGCAGGGGCCTCTGGCCACACATCCTGAGTTTCCATGGTCTAATGTAGTAGGCTTGAAAGAAAGGGTGGATGCAGGACGCTGGCAGCGGCTGTGCAATGCGTGGGCAGTAAGTCTTAAGTGGCAGTGGGTGGAGATCACAGCATTTCATATACTTTTTCTTTGACGCCTCTTAAAGTTATAATGGACAGTATGCAAGGGCATATGCCAATGTCTGCTTACAGGGATCTTTCAGACCTCTTTGGTGGCTTGTAGGAGAACAAGGGAAATTTGTGTATTTTGGGTGCCACTTATAACACATATAGATATGTAAATTTAGATTGAGAATTTGTGGTCCTGTTCACATTTATCAATTTTATTGAAAATTGTTTTGAAACCCTTTTGTAATTTTCAGATGTGGAAGGCTATAAAGGATACATTAGATTTCTTTCAACTTTTCCTCGGAGAAGGGCTGTTCAGAATGTTTAGCAGGTTAGGTTTCAGAACTTCAGCAGCTTTACGGTCTTGTCATGCACTTTGACAGATTGAATTTGCACCTTGAAAAAATGGAATGTATTTTTAATCACGGGAATATATTGTACCCAGGGAACATAGGAGAGTATATGTCAGATTTCAGCAGTAATTAATATTTCCCTGGTGACTTTCCAACTTCATGGCATGCTTAAACTTGGCTTTCACTTGAACAATTTCTAGTGTTTCCTGAGTGTAAAATGTGAAGAGTCTTAGAAAAGCATCCTAGGGTTCATACCCATCCTTTATTCATTTAGGATCTTTTAGAGGTCTCTGGCCTAAAGTCTCAATGTGAAGAGAAAAATTTATTATGAAAAGCTATAAATGTTCAGTATTTTATGTATCCCCAATAAATTATACATTATGCTAGGAGGAATGAGGGAGAGAAGTGAGAATCACCATAGAAACTTGGGTGGGAGGTTATAAGTACTGGGGGTATATGAGCTGCTATTATTAGACATCCTTGTGGCGGGTGCTGTGTTTTTATGACTGCCTGGGAGGGTTCATTGAAGTGGAAAAAGCACTTGAAGTATTTATTTAGTTCAAGTTCTTCCTAAAACTTAAGACTCCTTTCTATGGTGAGAGATGATAGGAGGGAGCAGCATGGTCTTTAGTTGTACTTATTTTGGATACAGTGTCATTTTAAAAATGTATGAGCTTGAATTGGAAATCAGGTGCCTGGAAGAGACACCTAGAAGAATAGAAACTGAAGTTCACTACCATTAAGGATTTAGGTGTAAGTTCCCTTTAAAAATTTTTTCATGTGTAGGATACACTTATTCGATTTTCATCATCATTTGGGTATCTTCCATTTTGCCTGGAGCTCTTTGTCATGGAGGTGATAATGAGTTGATGGTCAGGTCTGTATATACTATGTAGGTATGTAAAGGCCACTATTAAATTGCCTCTGAGCCTTAAGTAACATAAATCACTGAGGAGCACTGCATTGGATTAGCAGTAAGGAGATTGTGGGTAAGCATAAAAACCAGTGGGATGACAAAGACAACTGTATCATATTGTAAAGACACTGTTTTGTAAGTGTCACATGATATTAATATATGCCAGTTGTTAAGATCTCTTTTTAAAAGATTTATGTTTTTCATTTTTATTTGAGTATGTGTGGCTCATGTAACATTATGTGCACCATGTGTGTAGGTGCTCATAGAGAACAGCAGAGAGTGTTGGATCTCCTGGAACTGGTGCTATAGATGGTTGTATACTGCCTGCTGTGGGTGTTGGAAATTAAAAGTAGGTCCTCCGGAAGAGAAGCAAGGGCTCTTAACTACCAAGCCACCTCTCCAGCCCCACAAAATTCCGTTTTAAGTGTTTAGATTGTACCTTGGCTTGCAAGGCCACTGCAGTTTAGAGGTCCTATGTGCTCACCTGCCCCCACAACACTTTCTTTTGTATAGTATCTTAAGTATCCACAGCTGTAAAAAAAAAAACCTAACCATGAACTCTGGTACAATCTTTTCATTATTAGACATTTCCGAATACTTACCCCAAGTTTAAATCTCACTGAAGAGGTGGGGCAGAGCTTATAGGAGAGGAGAACTGTAGAAATCAAAGGTAAGGTTTGTGACCAATGGCACAGTAGGGAAGAGGCTCACATAGATTAATGGTGGTTTGTCCTGCATATTAGAAGTATCTTTCAAGCCGGGCAGCGTGCCTTTAATCCCAGCACTTGGGAGGCAGAGGCAGGCGGATTTCTGAGTTCGAGGCCAGCCTGGTCTACAGAGTGAGCTCCAGGACAGCCAGGGCTACACAGAGAAACCCTGTCTCGAAAAACCATCAAAAAAAAAAAAAAAAAAAAAAAGTGTCTTTCAGCACAGGAGAGTACAGATGCTGCAGATTAGGAACTCAGGAGCATTTTGATAGAAGTTCAGAATGTTAAGAAAGTAATTATGTTTTATACAACATGAAGTTGTTTCTTAATGTTACAAACTGTTCATGCCATATTTATGTTGTCTAAAAACATAAATATGTTTTATAAACATAAAAACAAAGTCATCTAAAACTGTTAGCCAAGACAAGGGAATGAACATGGATTTTCTGAAGCCCCTGTACTATTCAATGTAGGGACTTTGAGCATCAGAAGAACTACTCTCTGCAGCATACTATAGACACGTCATCATCCTCCTTGGGTAAGAGGAGGGACTGTCACTGCTGCATAAGAAGTGGTTAGTAGATAGGGAGTTAGGAACTTTAAGGGCAGTGACATGGAGTAAACAAAGGATGGAATTTAATTAGAACTGAAGGCTGCTGGCTATACAAAGGATATATGTTATTCTAGTCCTTGGAAGAAGAAATGGTAACTCTTTTTAAAATTATGGCATCTGCTTTGATATCTGAAAAAATGATCTGTGCTCTCTTTGAATTATATTTAAAGAAGATACCAACGTGACTCTACAAAACATATAAGCAACAAAAGCATATAGGAAATAGAAAAGAACTCAAATAAAAATAAATTTTCATATCTTTTCAAAAAAATGCGGAAAATGGACCTAGAGATTAATGATGCAGTTAATTATATTAACTTTAATCTGGTAATAATTTAACTTTAACCATAAGAAAAAAGCAAAGACTCCAGAAAATTATCTTAAAATTATATCAAGATGATGAGTTGGCTTCTGCCTTACAATCTGATTTTGATCCCCAGACCCACATGCTAGAAGGCCAGAACCAATTCCCACACTCATGCCATGGCATATGTCCCCACATATGTTACACAATAAGGAAATGCCAATTAAAAAATAAAAATATTTTACTGGATGTGATGACTATAGCCTATAACCCGAACAGCTATGGGGTAAAGCAAGAGTAGTGCCATGAATTTGAGGCCAGCCTGAGCTACATAGTGAGTTCTAGGCTAGCCTAGGCCATTGCATGCGACTCTGAGAAACAAAAGTCAAACAAAACAAACAGTAAACAAAATCTACTTGTTGACTTGAGAAAGGTTTACATATTAACTTGCTTATTTATTTTCCTATTGCTATATTTTTTTAACCATCTGAAGGCAGATTGTTGTAATTGTTATTAGTATACAAAAAAAGAAAGAAAGAAAGAAAGAAAGAAAGAAAGAAAGAAAGAAAGAAAGAAAGAAACAAATTTATTTAGGGACAGCTGTACCTTATATACTATTCTCTTAACTTTTGTATGTAATTTGAAGTTTTCTACCATAAACTGTTTTTAAAAGAAGAAGCAGCAGCCAGGCAGTGGTGGCTAACACATTTAATCCCAGCACTCAAGAGGCAGAGGTAGGTGGATCTCTATGAGGTCAAAGCCTGTCTGAGCTATAAAAAGATGTCATCTCAGAGATAGAAAAAGATACATTGTAGATAACCTATTGATCTTTGAGAGGTAGGGGGGAAAGATCTGAATATAACTTGAGGTATACTTGCAGTAGCTTGCACCATGTAGAACTGGTTCAATATCTATGGCAGGCATGGAAAATGAAGTGAGGGAATTATGATTCACCTTGACCTTGCTGCTAGAAATTCTCCACTGAATGAGCTTGTCTTATGTAGCCTATCCCTAGTTCATCTCTTTCAGCCCCATTATTTTCCTGTCCTCTAAAGTTTAGCTTACATTGGTCATTGCTCTGCTGTAGCATAAACTCCATAGTTGTGTGGATTTTAAATTAAAAAAAAAAAAAGACTATTTGGTCTTCGGTTTTCTAGCATCTGCTCATTTCAGGGATGTTGGTCTTTGTGGAAAGCTCCAATTAAGGTTCTCACTTAATGGTTAGAGTCACTGTCTTTAATGTTTTTAAATTTTTACTTTTATATGTATGAATATTTGCATTTATGTTTGTCCACGAACCAAGTGTGTGCCTGATTCTTGCAGAGGCCAATAGAGGACATCAGATCCCATGGATCCTATGTTTATAGCTTTATTCTGCTATCTGGATGCTGGGAATCAAACTCTTGTTCTCCAAAAGCCCAACAAAGGTCTTAACCACAGAGCCATCTCTCCAGTTCCAAGGAGTCAGTTTCTTAATACCTTCAGAGATTTGTTTCCTTCCCACTTATAGGAGTCCCCCATTTGATAGAAGTGTCACTCAGTTCAACTCAGTAACCTTGAAATGTTGGCTGGGAAGCTGGCTCAGTTGGTAAAGTTCTTGTAACTTAAGCATAAGAACCAGAGGCTGGATCTGCAGTACCTGTGCAAAAGCTGGGCAAATCAGCACACATCTGATGTTAGGGAGACAGAGACAGGTGAATCCCTGGGGCTTGCTGGCCAGCCAGGCTAGATGAATTAATGTGTTCCAGGTTCAGTGAGATACCCTGTCTCAGAAATAAGATAGAAAGAAGTTTCTAGGAAGACACTTGACCTCAAACTCTGGCCTTCACCCACATGTGCACTTGCATGCCCCAATAATGCAAGAGCACATTCTTAGCTGTTTTCTATGAGAATCCTCATTCTGAAAGACAGAAGGCACACTAGCCAACATTTTCGCACTCCTGTAAGACTAGAGACACATGCCATACTCCATCACCTTGACTTAAAACTGTATAAATATTCCTCATTGACAGCATGGAGTTGGTTTTGTTGGTGGTGATGATTGCTTGTTTGTTTAGTTGTAGCACACAATGCTCCTGTTGGAATCCTAGTCTTTGTATATGCTAGGCAGAACTCTGCTACTGATATATACCTCCAGTTATCTTGCTGGAGGAAAAAATGAAAGGCATTGGCATATAATTGGCCCCCTAATGTAATATCTGGCTTGTTGACTGATTTTATGTTACATTTTTGAGCTCATACATATGTTAAACCATGGGCAAGAAGGTATGAGCAGTGAACGAGCTCTACATGTTATTTAACTCTATATACTTAGAAATGCTGTAATATATTTCTTGGATGAAAAACTTGGAAATTGGACCTGGTGTGATGGCATGTACCTTTAGTCTCAGCATTCAGGAGGCAGAGGCAGGAAGATCTCTGTGAGTTCCAGGCTGTCCAGACATTGAGAGACCCTGTCTCAAAACAAAACAAAACAAAACAAAACAAAACAAAACAAAACAAAACAAAACAAATAATCCCCCTTATCCCCAGTTTGGGAAATGGGGCTTCTTGGACCTGTGTCCCCATATGGCTAAGTTAGGAAGATGGGGCTCTGGAGAATTGTTTTTCCTGGTAAACAGAGTCTATGTACCATTGATCTCCCTGTTTCTCAAGCTTTTTCTCACAGAGAACTTTCTGTGGGATGAAGTATCTTGGGTGAGAGCTGGGTCAGGACACTGGCTTGAGATGGGGAGCAGGACTCCCTCCTTGTAGGTAATGCCCGAGATCAGCTCTTTACGGAGGCTCATTGGCCACACTTGCAGATCTTTGTTCTCTTTAGGAATAGAAGCGTAGGCACAAAGACTAAGTCATTTTGGCTGGTGGGGTACTTCACACCTGTAAATGCAGCACGTGAGAGAGGTTGAAATGGAGGAGCATAATGTTCAAGGATAGCCTAGGTTATAGAGATGATCTGTCTTTAGAAGGGGATGTGGGGAGAAGGAAATAACGAAAGGAAAGAAAGTGGTAGTACAGGCCCTTGAGGCTTGTATCCCTGCCAGTCATGTTCTTTTACTTTCCAGGCCCTCCTGCAGTATTATACCCAGCTCACCCTTGTGTCTTGGGTGCTCATTTGAGTGTTGTTCATCTTAGTCAGCACACACTTGAGAATTTTGGAGGCTGAGAACTGTGGAAGTTTGAGGCTAGGGCAGACAGCAAAGAATCGAGTTGCCAGCAGGGCTCTTCTAGCTTCTGGCAGGAAGTATGCCTTGGTCCAGGTTACCATGTTGGGCTACCCCTCCCACCCCCACCCCCCACTCCCCATCCCTTAGGTCATTTGAAGAAAGCATAGAGAAGCTGAAGGTGTTCTTTCTGTTTCTTTGGATTCCACATGCTTCTTTAGATGATGTACAGTCTTCCCCTGATTTGTTTGCTGTGGTGGTAGGGATAGAGCCTAGGGCTTTTGTACATAATATACCATTATACGTACTGGACCAGGGCTACTTACCCTGTCTGATCTTTCCTCAGTTTTGTCTAAGTCTCTATGAATCATGAATTCTGAAGGACAAGATCTCCATCATTTATGTTTCTCCCGTCCCAGATCCTAGCCATGGGACTGCAAATTGTATGGTTAAGAGAAAATTATCTTTGTCAAGAACAAAGTATTTCTGTGGCCTTCAAAGCACATCATGTATAGGTGATACAAGTACACAGTTTCATATTCTGGGACATCATTTCCCTTTGTTAGGGCATATCTGTTCTTTGTTCAGTAGTAGAGTTTTGAAAATGGAAACCAGTTCACATCATCATGTTCTATTTAGCATCTAACACCAGTTTCTTTCCATCTGAGGTAGAACAGGTGGGAACAGGCATGGCTGGGTTATCACTGGGAGTTCTTAGTCACCTGAGATGGGTAAGGCAGGGAGGGCTGTTATGTTGACGAGGTTTTGTGTAGAGATCACACTCCTCTTAGAATTCTCAGATTATGGGGATGAGGATATAGTTCAGTGGTCAGACAGCAACGCTATAGACACACACCTCAAAACCCACAAAAGCAAATTAGTGAACCAAACAATAGAAAGAAGAGAAATAAGAGGAAAGATCCTGTATTTATACAGCGACAAAGCTTCACTAGGTAAGCTGTATGTCACTTCAAGGGGCTCCAAATCCCATGATAAGGTACAAAGATGACAAAATTGAGTTGGTGGCCTTGCTTCACTTGTTAAACCCACTCCTTGTTCTTGCTGAGCTTGCTTACATCTGTTTCTTTTCATAGTGGAGAGACTTCAAAGGACCATTTCCCTGCAGGGTACAATCTCTTCAGTAGTTCAGTAGACAGTGTTTTTATACCATTGTCCCTCTGGAGTTCCAGAAGAGAGCCTCCGAGGTGACAAGGACAAAAGGGGCCTGAGGCAAGCATACAATCTATTTCTAGTCTCTCCCTCCTGAAATGTGAATTGTATGCTTCCAATCTTCACTACAGCTGTGTTGGCATGTTGAAACAATCTAAAAGTTAGTTTTGCATCTTAAGATTTTTTGCCCTCAAATTTTATAGTACAGTTGATGTCCTAAGAATGTGTAACAGTCTACTGCTCTGTTTTTGTGGTTTTCCTGAAAGGTTCTTATGCTAATTCTTGCTAATTCCAAGGTTACACAACCTGTACCCTGTAGAGTTGGATAGGGTTGGCATTTGACCTGGATAATCTGTGTTCTGAACCCCATTTGCCTGTCCTTATTTGGCATAAACTAATTCAGGTACCCCAGCTTTTTGTGAATATATCCTTGATAACACCCTAAAAATTTTGATGCCGCTGTTCACAGGCAACAGGAATATAGAATTCTTGCAATCAGTAAATGGTAATTTCATGTGCAGTTATGTTCTATCTAGTCCTCAAGATGTTGGATAGTAGGATTTTATGTGCTCAGTTCCCAAGAATTCAGATTTTGTTGTATGGCTACAGATAAACACTATATAGTACTTGCCAACTCTCTGGGAAATACCCCATGGTGCTGTTCCTGCTTATTGGAGCCATTGAAGTCATTCATGGAGACATGTTCAATCTTCAGTTCAGACAGAGACAGATCTGAATACGCTGTATTACTTAGGTGTTTCCAAGCAATGTGTGCTGCTACAGCTGTTGTGGCTTTGGAGTAGTATTGTAAACTAGTGTTTAGAATTCTAAAGTATTGATGTACTTTTGCTCAGAGTTTATGTTTCTTAACAACAACAACAAAAAGCTAAACGCCATTGATTACTCACAGCTCTGCTGAGCACTCGGAGTTGAAGGTTTGCTAGATAC
The DNA here is from genome assembly GCF_011762505.2 of Arvicanthis niloticus. Classification (NCBI taxonomy): domain Eukaryota; kingdom Metazoa; phylum Chordata; class Mammalia; order Rodentia; family Muridae; genus Arvicanthis; species Arvicanthis niloticus. The sequence continues at coordinate 2,122,415 of NC_047679.1, forward strand.
TCCAGTCTGTAGCCACACACTATTAGATCATTCTGGGGGTATATTATCAACTAAATCTTTTGTTTAATTGCCTTAATAAAGATGGATTGAGGCTATGGGCTTCTTTTGACCAGTGTAGCAGCAGCAACAATAAGTAGCCAGACAAGAGATCAAAGTAACTCAAGTTTGAAGAGAAGGTCTTAAACTTATGACTTGGAAGAAAACCAAGTGTGTTGTACCAATATACCTGCATGGGTGCTCTGAGTTACCTATTTTGCTTTACTGGAGTGAAGGCTGGCCTCATTAGGCTCCTGCAATTGATCTGTGTTTTCTTGTCATCTGTTCTACCACCAAACACCCATTTCTTTCTTGAAGCCATGTGTCATTTCTCTTTGGCTGAGTTGTTTCTTAGGACTGCCTGGCATCCCTCTTCTCCTGTGCTCTATAGTTAAAAATGGTGCTCCTTCTTCCCCTGTCAAGAGCACCTAGAACTTTCACAGTTGAAATTCAGTGTGATGTACTGGTCCTAGTGTTCATCAGTTTGCCAGCTGATCAGATGCTCTTCACTTTGATTCCTGATGCCATTGACTCCCTGAAGGGTATTCCTTGCCACTTCCTTTTGTACCTTTTGTATTAGTTAGGGTTTTTTTTTTTCATGTGATGAAACATTATGACCAAAAGCAAGTGAGAGAGGAAGGGGTTTATTTGGCTTACACTTCCATGTGCATCCTTGAGGGAAATCAGGACAAGAACTTAAGCAGGTAGGAACATGGAGGCAGAATCTGATGCAGAGACCATGAAGAGTGCTGCTTAATTGTTTGCTTTCAAAGGTTTGCTCACCCCACTTTCTTATAGAACTCAGGACCACCAGTCCACAGATGGCACCACCCACCATGGACTGGGCCTTTTCACCCATTGATCACTAATTAAGAAAATACCTTAGAGCTGAATCCTGTGGGGGGCATTTCTTCAACTTAGGCTCTTTCCTTTCAGATGACTCTAGCTTGTGTCAAGTTGTCATTAAAACTAGCCAGTATACCTTTGTTGAGCTCTCTATTGTTGCCCTGACCCCTTCATGTTCAAGGGCCTCAGTCCTCCACCTACCATTTATTTCTCTGACAGCCCTCACTCTCAGCACAGACCTAAAGAAATGGAACAAACCAGTTGTGGCTGAAAACCTCTAAGTTGTGAGCCAAATGAAAACCTCTATGTAAGTTATATCAGATGGTTTTCCATAGTAACCAAAACAAGGCTGTTGTAAAACACCCTCCAAAGGTCCTTGGATAACTCACTCTCATGGTCAAAAACTTTCTATTTTTTTTTTTTTGAGCTAAGGATTGGTAACTGTTATGACTAATCCAGGAGGCCCCATATAACCTGCTTCCCTGTGCCTGTCCAGCCTAAGCAGACTCATTTCTCTCTTCTTGTTGAGATTGGCTTAAGGAAAACTCTATTCAGACAGCTGTAAGGTTGCTTCTTTTGAAAAAGCTCTAGGCTCCTAAGGTAAGAGGACATGACAAAGAGGTCTGGAGTTTCCAGCATCCAGTTTTTGACCTGTGGTGACATCTCTCACAACTGTTAGTTGCTGTGGCTTTGAATAGATTTATCTCATTTCTTCTAATGACTTGCTAGGGTGCAGTAGATAGGAAAGGGTAGTTTGGTCATAGCCAGTAGCTACATCACATTAGAATATTTCCTGACTTTGAGGTCAGACTAGAGATAGATATTATTGTCACAACATGCTCCAGCTACTCAGGCTGATATGGGAGAATTATTTGATCCTAGAGTGAAAGACCCTGTCTCAAATGAAAATTAAACCTACAGAAGGAAAGTTTGATTTTGGCTCATGGTGTCATTGTGTGTATTGCTGACACAGCAGGAGCTGAAGGCAGTTGGTCACATTTCATCCAGAGGCAAATGCTCAGTTCACTTTTGCTTTTGCTTTTGTTTTGGTTAGGACTCCAGTTGATGTGGTGGTACTCACATTCAGGGTAGTCCTTCCCTCTTCATTTGAACATCTCTGAAAACATCCTCAGAGCTGTGTCTTCTAGGTGCTGATTTCACATTCAGTCAAGCTGGCAGTGAAGATTACTGTATCTCATACATACGGGGACCTTGGTTCTATACCTAGTCCTTCAAAACCAGGGTGATATTCTGCCCCCCCCCTTTCATGCAACAGGCAGGGCCCTCTGCGCCATCTACCACAAGTACATCTTTAATCTTGTGGTAGTTTCAGTTTGCAACACTATCCTGCTAGTTGTCTTTCCACAGGTCCTGGTAGTTTGGTTATATGCTAGATAAGGAGGAATTAGGGTAAATTAGGAGGTGGGTGGAAAGGTACATTACAAGAAAATAGAAAGTGGGGATTTAATAGGTTCAAGATTAGGAACTAATCTTTATTATTAAAATGGAGTTCTTCAAATAAGGTAAAACCTTCCTTTTCATGTTTTCTTTTTCCATTTTTACTATATTTTTAATTGAAATAGAAATACACCCCTTTCCCTACTCCCTTTCCCCCAGCTACCCTCTCATGCCCCTTTATAGGCTGATAGTCTTTTTTTCTTTTATTATCATTACATATATGTTTCTGTGTATGCACAAATATTTGTAAATAACATTTGCCAAGTCAGTTTTTGTTGATTGTGTGTATATGACTGCAAGGCTGGAAAACCAATGAGGGGCCTCATTCCTGGGTGAGGCTGATTCTCCTCATAGCATTCATTAGTTACCTGTAGTTCTTTGTCTAGGGCTGGAACATCCCCCTTCTATTTTAACATGTCCATTGTTAATGGAATTGTTCTTGCCATTTCTAGACAAACTTTTCACAGCAAGCTTCCTGGTATTCTGGCTCTTAGAATCTTTCCACCTCCTTGTCCTCTATGTTTCTTGAGCTGTAGATGCAGGAGGTACAATGTATTCATGTCCACTGTATTCATGTCCATTTCTGTAAGTATCCAGCTGTAATTTTCTTTGATGGTCTCCATTTTCTATAAAGAAAGGCTTCTTTGATGAAAAGTGGTAGCTACACTTATTTGTGGGTATAAAGATAAGATTTAGAATGCAGTAAGGAATCATACTGGAAGTGGCTTGACAGAAGGTCAAAATAAACTCAGTCAGCTTCCAGTACTGAAATTTCTTTCCAGTACTGAAATTTCTAGCACCGAGAATAATTTTCCTCCTGTTGTGTGGGGGCATAAGTCCAATTAGACAACCGTTGATTGCCACCAATATGTGATTGCCACCCACTGAACCTTTATGCATATGTACCCCATGCATAGATGTCACTACTCAACAGTACCATTAATTGCTTCCATCCCTTGTCTATGAAGCTCCCTTTTTTATTTTGATTCATTCCCTACTCTGTTTCATTTGTGTTTTCTGGCATTACATTGTTCTCTACCCATCACAGCCAGATTTCTAGAGTAGCTGTGGTCTGTTTGGTGAGAGGCGTTGGTATGCTGCCCTCCCTACTCATCACTTTTTGCTTTGTGCTTCTACTGACTACTTTGTCAACTCCCAACAAAGATTACCACTCTATCTCTGTACATCCACTGTCCTTGACCAGATTCATGCTCTCTAGAGCATGCCTTTATTTTTCATCTCTTATTGTATATTTTGTGATCAAATATAGTCTGGAATTTACTTCCACTTAAAATCTATGATGCCTCTGAAACCTGTGATTTTTCAAAGAATGCTTGGCAACCCCTATACCCACCCTGGCTTCCACTCTGAATGCTTAGTGTAGTAGAAAAGAGAAAATACCTAAGCTGAGTGGTCAATGACTCTTCTGCTTAGGGTGCTTTTACTTTGGGGATTGATGAGATCTGTTTTGATTTTTATTCTCACTGTTTTCCCCTTGAGTTAATATTTAGAAGATTTGCATGTGTGTTTATGTGTGTGCAGGTGGAGGCCAGGGGTGGACTTGTCTATCTCTTTATTCTTTTCTTCTTTTCCTTTCCTTTCCTTTCCTTTCCCCTTTCCTTTCCTTTCCTTTCCTTTCCTTTCCTTTCCTTTCCTTTCCTTTCCTTTCCTTTCCTTCCCCTTTCTTTCCTTTCCTTTCTCTTTTCTTTTCTTTTTTCTTTTCTTTTCTTTTCTTTTTGATACAGGGCCTGTCACTAGCCTGCAGTTCACTAAGTAGGCTAGACCAGGCTGTCCAGTGCACCCTAGGGAGCCAGTTGTTCTGGCTTATCCAGCACTGGGATTACAGATTTATGCAACCTTTTTTTTTTTTTTTTAAACAGGGACTCTAATGATTGACATTAGACCGCTGTGCTTGCAAATGAAGTATTTTCCAACTGATCCATATAGAACCCTTTTCTTCTTCTTCTTAGAGAGAGGGAAGAAGGAGGAGGAGAAAGAGGGAGGGAGAGAATGAACACTAGAATATGAATTGAAAATTTCTTTTATCCATTTACAGCAGGCACAGAACAGGATGTGGCAAAATTGGGCTTGAGAGTATTGTTTCTGTTATGTAGGAAATTTGAGATTACGAGTTTGGAGAATGCTGACTGAAAAATAAGTCATATAAGCTTGGCAGAGAACTTGAAGGCTGAGGGTGTAGATAGCTATGTCGCTGAGTCTGAGAACAGATGTGGCTTATTTTATATAAACCCAACACTGATAGACAGTATATCTTGACTAAGATTTGTTACTGTTATTCAGACAGATTTGCAGATAGGTAAACTTGGGTGTACAAATTGTCATCCACAAAGAACTCATTGTTACTAATTAAAATTTCTAAATCGAGGAATACAAAGAACCCAAGAAACTTAAAAGCCTTGGCATATTCAAAGTTGTCTTGAAATAATTTATTAGAGACTCCATTAAGGGTACTACTATAAAACTACTATACTATAAATAGAAATGAACTTTTGAAAACCCAACAATATGATAAAAGCACTGTCCTCTTTGATCTTTGTGGATCGTTCTGTAAGGAACTGGATTTGTACAAAACACTGTCTTGTTAGCACCATTGTTTAGCAAAAACAACAAGCATAGCTAAGTGGTAGAGCACTTGGCTAGCATGCCTGAGTACCTGGGTTCCACATTCAACACTGTCAAGGGGAAGGAAGGCCCCTTTAACTCCTTATTTATATTTGCACAAGAGCAGATGATACTAATTTGGTTGGTTAAAAGCTTTTCCTCTAAGTTAGCCACTTTTTGTTTAACAAAGGGTCTCACTGTACATGCATGGGTTGGCCTTGAACTCAGCAATCCACCTGCCATTGTGTCCAGGTACTGGAAGGTGTGGGCTTGCAGAGGGATGATCCTATTCTACATAATACCCCTGTGTATTTCTAATAGATTGATCTGTATTTGATTTGGGTCTACTCTTTTTCTAATTATTCCTAGTAAATACATGAATCCATGAGTCCTGAGAATTAGATGTTTGAGTCTAAGGTTCATGTGATAACTTTCTTCTTACTACAAACTATTAGGACAGAGATGCCCAATTTCTCCTGAGTGTTTGTCCCACTAATGTAGTCATCATTTCCAGTGGGATCCTTTTGAGAGGTTAAAGTCATTTTCTGAGTAATTGATCTTACAGTTCTGTATTTTATCCTGATCTCTACCTAGTATTACCCTTGTGTGTTTGTCACTAACCTTCAAAGGCCAAAGACTGTCTCATAGTAGGCTATGAAGTACGTCTTGTTTCTGAAATATATGTGCAAAAGGAATTTTATTCTTTTTAGAGAAGAGAGTTATAATCGAGTTGAAACTTGAGGGATCTTTGTCAAGGATTATATTGATTAACAAGTGCTTTTGCATCTTTTGGACAGCTTGTGAGAAAGCAGTAATTGTAGTTAATTTTTAGTGAGTGTTACATAGTTGATAATTGCTCTGATTCATGATATTATTATATTTTCTTTCCTTCACCCACAGCAAAACAAGCTTAATTTGATTTATATCCTTAGGAAGAAGAAAAAAATCCCTAAGATTACTCACATGGCATGATTCAGCTTTTGGCTCTTTTCTCTTTCCCTTCTCCTCCTCCTCTTTTTCCTCCTTTTCCTCTTCCTCCTCGTCCTCCTCCTCTTCTCCTACCCTGCCCACTCCTGTATTTACTCCCACCCACGATGTTGTTGTCATCAAAGAACTGAGTCAGTTCGTTCTTTTAAATGGGTGGGGACAGGAGACAAGTAATAAAAAATTTTTCTGAGCGAAGTATTCAGCTTCTGTGTGAAATCACTGCAAGAAGACAGGCAGCTACTTCTGTGAGATGAAAAGCTTAGAGCACAATCCAGTCCTCATAAAGACATATACCCAGTGTCCTACATAAATCTGCATGTAGTTTGTGTGCATGTTTGTCAAGGCATTCATGTAGCCCAGCCATGGAGGCATATTCCTAATTCTGATACTGGGAATTTTATGTAAACTATACATTAAGTTAATGTGCTCTGAAAGTAGAATACTTTACTAAATAAGACATGTTTTTTTTTTTTTTTTGATATTTTGTAGCCAGGATCTCACTCTGTGGCTCAGAGTGAACTTGTATTCCTCCTGTCTCTGCTTCCAAAGGCAGAGAATTATAGACATTTATTGTCACACTTGACATTCTCCAGATTTTTGATTGTTACAAAATACAACTGACGAAGTCATTTTATTTGCTCGAATGAACTATATGACATGGAAGCTTGAGACTGTTCTTGCCTCCCTTGGAATGGAAGAGAACTATTGGGGGTAGCTGCTCAGCCTTGGTAATGTGGTGGGCACTACTGAAGCAGAGATTTTTGGTTTTTCCTTGTATTTTTTGTTTATGTCTATTATCCAGGTGATGAAAAACAGAAAGGAAGTGACTCTCTCACATTCCTTCAGGCAATACCATCCCGGGGCCAGTACTGGATCTTAGGCTGTTTGTGTTCACCTTGTCCTATAATTGGGGCTTCTAGAACTGAAAAAGTCAGATTGTTTAGTCTTTTGAGTTTCTGGAAAAGAAAGAACTCTGTGTTGTCTCTCCATACAGCCTTTTAGCTCAAGGTTGAACAGGATCTGTACCTCTGACCCAAGCTCCCGCCAAAAAGGAGGAGTTTTGGAGCCTTTCAGGCCACTACCATCTCTCCATTTGCATCATGTCTTACCCCCATGATGTTAAAGGCATGGTTGATCAGTTGTTCACCCTTTGCCCTTCAGCAGAGCACAGTATTTGAGGATCTGCATATTTATAAAGTGTACTTGTACCTCAGAGATGTCTGCCTGCTGTCTTCTTTTTTTAAATCATCTGTCAACTATGTCACATGTTGACTGGAAACTATTAGCTTTTGTTACTAGAGTGCTTGTGGGATGGTTGAGCTGCTTCATATAGCTTTCAGATGGAACCAGAGCTTCATGTACTTAGAGGAAGTAGAATTTCTTAATGAATGATATTCTAACAGAGAACATATACTGAGGTTCTTCACCCAACTGCCTGGGCTTCCCTTAGGGTACATGTCTTAGGGTTTTATGTGGCGGCCTGATGGGGGAAAACAAAACAAAAGAATAGATCATGGGTCTACTCTGGGTCTGTACTCTTTATCCCTTTGATTTGGAGCTGTTTGGAGGTACTCTGCACTTCACCCAGAACACTGCTCTAACCTGAACAGCGCTATAATGTTACTCCAATTTTTTTGATTCATTCATCTTTTCCTGGCTGGTAACAGTTCTAATGTCTTGACCTATCTGGGCCAACTAGAAGGATAGTTTTGTTTTGTTTTGTTATTGTTGTTTTATTTTTTGTTTTATTTTAATTTTGAGTCAGGCTTTCACCTAGGCTGGCCTTATCCTCTTGCCACAATCCTATACAACCTTTCATGTTCCTGTACGTGCAGGAAGGCAGGCTTTTTGTCACAATGGTTGGGCTACTATGGGAGTTTCTGAATGTCTTTTCTGACTGGCTCCAACTGATCATAGCTCCTTTCTGCACTGACTTTAAGGATACTCCAGAAAATGTAATGGGAAAAGCCCAAACAGCTTCTGAAATGCTCTACAGAAATGATGGCTTGGTCAGGTGTTTGTCATCACTAATAAAGTAGTTTTAAATGTTGTTTTTAAGTGATAGAATAACTGCTGTGTGTGACTCAAACACCATATCAACCCTTTTTAGTTCAAGCGCAAAGCTAGGAGTAGAGGAACCGGGATTGAAACATCAGCCATTCTCCAGACTTTTAAGAGATGTTATAGGTTTCTTCAGATGCCAGAGTTTTGGCTTTTTGGTTTTTATTAAAGTCTGCTTTCATACTCTGTGTTAATTTCCATTGAAAGCTAAGTAATTATAGACTTGATGTTCTCTGTGTACCATGGGAAGGTAACTGCCTTTAAGCCAATAAAGCTCTACTCGGAAAATGTCAGCAGCTAGATTAATATATCCCTGTTGAAATATGAACAGGTTTTAATAACTAGTTGAGAAATATGTGCATGTACTTAAAATAGAAAGACTTAAAGTATAATTTGGAAATGCACTTCCAAGTAGTTTTTAAATTTAATTTCTGAAAACTGATTCTTTATGAAAATTTAGAGTGATGTTTATTCCAGTAAAAGAAAACCCATTATATATTTATAAAGTGATCAACTTCCAAACTAGTTGTTTTAAATAATACTTCCATGTGTGTATCTTTTCGGTGTCTTCATCTGTGAGTTGGAACATTAACTATTTGCCTTGTGTTTTAAAAATAGATGGTATGTCTTACATTGTAACATAACTAGTTATCCATCAAGGCTTAATCACAGCAAAAGCCCTCGTCAAAGCAGTTGCTGGCTTTGTTCAAGGTTAAAGGAAGTATGCTGAAAAGAGATAACTGTAGTTTGCTTGCCTGAGCCGTTCAGATTTTGTATGTGCATGTGGTGGGGGGATTGCACTTATTATTCCATTTCTTCCTATCTGTCAAATACCTGAGAATAATTCCACAAATGTAATGCCATTCTCGTGGTAGTTTAGCATCATACTGAAGAGGAGACTTGGAAGCAGTTTATTTGATTGGGATTTCCCCAGAGACTATTTGGTGATTTTTAAGGCTTTTGTCTTCAGCTATTAAACACGTTGACATCAAAAGACTATTGAGATGTTGGGGTGGGGCAGGGCCATTGTCGAATTTGTGATTTTCTGCAAGTGACTCAGGTTGAAGTGCAAATTGCAGTACATGCAAAAGTGAAAGCCTGTTACACTCGACTCTCATGTCCCTGACCACTTCCTGAAGAGCCTGCCACATGGGCCCCAACAAGAAATGTAAAACCGGGTTCCTCCCATGATAAAGACACGAGGCAGACCTGCATGTAGAAAACCTTATCCCCACTGTGGTGTGAACTTTGATTTTCAGTGACCTTCATCATAAAATTTATAGCATGTGGTTCTGAAACATTCCATATTAGAAAGTGGGGCCAGAGCTAAGCTAAGGCTTAAAATACAGTCTCGGAGCTTTCTTGTTTACATGATTAAATGCTTTGAAACCTATTAGAACTTGCATTCTGATCCTTAAATGTATGAGCTAGAAAGGAAAGGAAAAAATGGGAGTTTGTCAGATCAACTACAACCACCAGTCTCATAAAACTGAGTCACATCCAAATGGGCTGTACTTACACTACCCTCCCATTCTGGGGAAAATGTGGCCGGGGGAGGCAGCGTGAGTCATTATCTGGTTTGTTTGACATATGCTTCCTTCCATAAATTGGGAATGGCAAGCAGCACAGTGCTCTGGGCTTGCCTTGGAGAAAGAGCGATTGCAGCTTTGCCTGAGCACAATTCGGCGTCTGGTTTGGAAAGAAGAGTTTGAGCCTGTGTTTTGACTTTCACTGTTGGGAGAGGGGGAGAAGAAATGGACAGATCCAAACAAGGAACCATTTTCAGAGAATGAAGAAAGGGTAAGGGTGTTTGTGGTTGAATTTTTTTCTGAGGCATAAGTGGTATTTAAGAAAAATTGGGGGTATTAAAAATAAACTGGCAGCTACTTCATGAAATAGGCTGGTTTACTTAACAAGAGCGTTCTTGATAGGAATAAATGAAAATAAAAGGGGGCATGATTTGTAGTTAGCATAAAGATTTGTCCCAAAGATGGTTAAATTTGCTTAATTTTTACAATTGTTTTTTTTTAAAAGAAATGTGTTTGACTTAGGAATCCTCTCTTGGTGCTCTTTGTGGGAAGGAAAGAGAAGCTTAAGCACCTCTCTCATCTCCTTAGAGTGGCTCTGCGAGCCTTTGTGGAGCTGTGCAGAATGAAGCGTAGAATGTGAAATTGTCCGGGAGACCGTCAGAAGCGGGATGAGAAATTCATTTATATCTGAACTGAGTTTTTAAACTTAGCCTCTGCTTTGGGATTCTTTTTAAATACATGCCAGACATTCTTCTGATTCCCATCCTGGCTGGGTCTCAGCTCCTTCTTTGTCTGGGTGAGGCTAGGGTGTTACTTGTTTTAAAGCTCGAGTTGTCACAGCCGGGACATTTTCTGTTTCGGCTTATGACCCCCCTTTTCCTGAATGAGTGTCCTTTGTATAACCCCAGTAATTCAGAAATTCTACAGGCATAGGGACTGCCCTATCATGTGACTTAGGTACTAGGTGCTGGTTGCGATTGGTCAGCAACTAATTGTCAGGTCCCTATAAGTCCGGGGTTAGGTAACTGACTGTCCACTCTCCACTCTGCCTCTGGCTGCTGCTCATCAGGAGCAGGATGGGGGTGGGGACTGTCCAGTGATTCCTCCGTGTGACAGATGACCAAGTGACTGCAGCCATGGGGTCTACACACCAGTGCAGGACAGTGAGATTGCTTGTAGCTGATCTGACCAAACTCTGGCTTCCTAAACTGGTAACTGTCACTTTAATGCAGCTTACTGATTAAACTGAGAAAAATGTAGCTGAAAATGTGTGCCAAGAACTTGTGTGGACTTATTCCCTGTCCCCCTTTTCCCTTTTGTCTGATTCATTTTGTCACAGGAATGAAATGCAGATAACTCGTTAGCAAACTTTTGTGGGGAAAAGTGCCTTGTGTGATCAGAACAAAGCCGTTTTATAATCAGATTTACCAAGCTGAGAAGAGAGAGTTTCAGCAAATGGAAGCCTCAGCGTTCTGTCACCAGGAAACACTACGTTATCCAGAGTCGGTAAGTGAAAAGTGGCATTGTCCCTAATAGATATCATATGGTGTGTGGGAGAATTGCAAAATTGTTCACAGACCCCTAACAAGTGTGTAGAACAGAGAACATAAAACAAAGGTAGGAATTTTTAAAGCAGGCAGCCCCACAGTATAGCATAAAAGCTTGGAAGGAACCAAGTAATTAACAAAGCGAGCTGGGTGTTACTTACTAGTTCAAGTAAACATATGTAATAGAACTAGATCTTAACGTTTTGAACATGGTTTCCTTTTCAGTGGGGCAAAGCATGAAATCAAAATGGGTTGTTTGCTTGAATTGCTACATGAATTTTCCATGGATAGAGATTTGCATTCAGTCTGACTAGCAAGTTGAAATGTGAAGAGATACTTTCAGAATTATTAGGCTCCTTTCCTTCCCCAGCGTGTCGTATTTTATCTAGATCTTTACAAAATGAAAGTTGAAGCAGCGCACGCAAAACATCTGATTGTGAACGGCAGATTATGGTGGTCATAGAATTTGTTTTGCATTCATGTCATGGTTTTAAGATTGTTCTGTTTGATTACATTAGTAAAGCAAAAGGGTGCTCATTTCCATACAGTGCATAACATTTTCAAGATGGTAATGAGCAACTAACTCTTAGTGTGTCTGCCTGCTTCCTTTCTCTGAAACCTGAAATTCAGTTTTCTGATTTTGAATCTGAGCTGTTCCTATTCCAGAAAAAAAAAAAAAAAAAAAAAAAAAAAAACAAAAAAAACAAAAAAACAAAACAGTAAGGCTGTGAATATCTGTGTTCCAAAGGACACTGAGATAGCAGTTTTATATTAGTATGAATGTTTGACTTCTTGACTTTGCTGAAATAAGATTTCATAAAGGTTGACCTAACAAGTAGATTAGGATAGTAGGTGGCTGCTTGATTTTTGTGTTTCTTATTGGTCAGTAGAAGTAATCATGTGATATATACTTACAAAGTATTAGATAGAAATTTTCAAGTGTCAGTAATGATATAGGTATTCTAGGCAATCTCCATTTATGAGTGTAAACATGTAATTATGACATAAACAGAATTGGGCTTCGAATTATAAAGGGTGTCAGATTATTTATTTTTCTTTAAGTAGCCCCAACTGAATTAAAAGTAGAAGGTACGTTCTTGACTTCTGGCTCTCATTCTGTTCCTTTTGAAATCCTAAAATCCTCAGCTTAAAAGAAGAAAGCCATAACAGGAAAGCAATGCTGTTAGTTTCTGTTAGTTGAGTGGGCTGCAGATGGGAAGAATATGTTGGAATCTGTAAATTATTTCCCCAACACGTTAAGGTTTTGAAAATATTTTTTCTTAGGCCAATAGTTCCCAAGGCTTAAATTTTAATGAAAAGACAAACATGAGCTGTGAGATGCAGATTCAGCTGTACATCAGTACACTGGTGTTGCAAATTTTTTCGAATGTCACATGTCATTTGGCTTAATTAAGGTGTGCCCTCCTGCCACACATGCATTTAAATGTTTGAGAAGGAGAAAGAAAATGGTGAGAAAGCGTGATAGTATTTCTAGCTAATTTATATCCTACTGCTAGTGTGTATTCAGTGACTAGTACTTATTTTCACCTCTGTATTTCACATAAATGCTTGGATAAAAAATATGGTAATTTAATATTGGGCTTAGTACATGCAGGATAAGAAAAAGACTATATAAAACTTCAGATGTTCTTCAGACACTTAGAAGCCATTGTCTTGAGTGATTAAAAATGGGATATAATATAAATTGAAATAGTAAATGTTAGAAAGTATGTCCCAGAAGATTCTCCAATATCTTCATCTTTAAAATTCAGTTTGTCATTCTTTCTTCTGAGTTTATTATTTTTAAATATACATCTAAAAACATTGCTCTGAATTTTCTTCCAGAGTTACTGAAGGTATTGGTATTTTGGTATATTTGGTCTTTGTGAGTTTGCAAAACAGCAAAGTGAAAGGAAGCCATTTGAGAGACATACCTCAATCATTTCTACCCAATAGTATTTGATAATGTACTGTATACCTTCAAATATTAGTGTGTGTGTGTGTGTGTGTGTGTGTGTGTGTGTGTGTGAGCTTACTTTGAAGGGGAGGCCTTAAATCAATAATAGCTATCTGCTAAAACCCAGCTAAGCCTCAAAATGTTGTTCTGTGACAGCTGAGTAGTTAGGTATTGAAATATAGCTTTAATTTTTAGTTCATAAATGTCATTCAGACCTCCTGCTACAGTCTCACTGAGTAGAAGGATACTAAGAGGGAGAAAACCATGTGGCATTATAATGATCTCCTTTCCTTTCAGGTCTTCTTGGCTTGCCTTTGTATACAGGATCAGCATGAAAGTGGGAAGCATAGGCCTAGAAGGAAGCCATACTTTAATACAAAATTAGTATGTGAAAAATTGGGAGAGATAAGTACCAACATATGGAGCAATGAGTAAAAGTCAGCTTCCATGAGGTTATGCACACCCTTTATCCAGTGCTAACCAGCCGTGAGAAGAACATCTTGAACCAATTATTGTAGGCTCTTGAAGAGCTGCAAATATTTCCTTCAAATGCAATGTGGAGAGAATTTCTTTGGTAACAGCAGAATGGTTTACCAGTTTGGTATAGCATTTATTTCTCTCCCCACAAGGATGACTACAGAGGCTTCCATGTTCTTATGAGACACATGCTTTCCAATCAACTGATCATTTGCCATTTCCAATGGAATTCTTTTTCCTATTGAATAAATAGGAGTGTATTTTTAAGCAGTCATAAGCCCTAAGCATTTTATCTTACATTCAAAAATTACTTTTAACATTCTTTAAAAGAGACTTTGAGAGGTGTTTGTGGAATAAATTGTCAGGCTGAGAATCTAGGAAACACTGTATCAAAACAAGAGACTGTTTAGACTAATATGTATCATACATTAATTATGCTCTCTTGCATTTTTCCATGCCTGAAGGTATTTTCTATTCTGCAATCATTTTAGCAATTTATTTTGTCATTCATACCTTGAGAATTAGTGAGGAAAAGATTTCAGTTGAAAGTTGTCCCTTACTTAATAAATAATACCAATTCTTCTAAAGTCCAAAAGATTCTAACAAATTAAAAAAAATCATGTCACAAACTGGTGGCAAGTCCTGACCTGAGCTTATGTGAGTCTTTATTTAGCTCACTAAGTCTGTATTTTTTATCAGAGATATATTCACATACTTGATTCTGGAATAGAGTACCAGGCCTCCCCTGAAGTTATGTATGTATGTATGTATGTATGTATGTATGTATGTATGTAAGTAAGAATGTATGTATGTATGTATGTATGTACGTGTTGGAGTGCCAGATAAGGCTTTTTGACTCTTGAATTACCATTTATCAAACTCATGGTATGTGTTAGATAGTTTTCTAAATATATCCCTGGCATCTAGTTCAGTGCTGACCAGTTCTTGATAGTTACACAGGAGATAGATCTTAGTATAAAACACTTTACATGTATTAACTGAAAAGTCAGTATGATTGTTACTCAGTTTTACTGTAGAGAAAGCAGTGCACAGAGAAATGAAGCCAATTGCCCAAAATGACATAGGAAGGAAATAATGGAGCTAGGATTTGCAAGCACTGAAACTTGGCTGAGTCAGAGGGGTGTGTCACCTGCTTCCTGCATTCCTGCTTGTCCTACGCCTAGTGTCATGTGAAGGTGATGGTGATATCACCACTCTGGTCATTAACAGGGTCCCCTCCTCCTCCGTGTGAAATGTTTGTTCACAGGTCTGTGGTGGAATGGACTTTGGGAGTTTCAGGGATCCTTCTTGGTGAGTCAACCTGGCTTTTTTTTTTTTTTTAATCGGATATTCTATCTATTTACGTTTCAGATGTTATTTCCTTTCCTCATCCCCCCCCCCAGGAACTCCCTATCCTGTCCCCCCTCCCAGTGCTTCTAAGAGAGTGTGCCCCCACTCTTCTCCCCTCCCCCACACTCCCTCCCCTCCCTTTATTTTAAATGGGAAGAATTAAGACAAAAGAAATGACATTTTGTTTTTAACTCCAAAGAATTTCCATATACAATTACAGAAAGTCCTTTTATATTTATTTTCTGGAACTTTTTACCCAGAAGGTCTAGGCAGTTAAGGGAGAAAGAGACACCTTAGAGGGAATGATACTTTGGCACAGGAGTCATGCTGGGCATAGTAAGTGCCTTTGGAAAACCAAGCAGGTCTAGGAAATTGAACTGCATGATTGAATCTTGAAAGGAAGACTTCTAAAAGTGCTTTTCAAAAAAAAAAAAAAAAAACAACAACAAAAAAAACCATGTACAAGGTGACTCTCTTGTCCCTATGTTTCTAGTCATTAAAAATAAGCTCTTTCTAAACCTCCCTGTTTTATGTCCCTGTGCCTCCTTCCTTGCTTAATGTTTCAGCACCTACTTCCTGTTGGCATGTTATGCTTACCATTTTAGTAAACTACTTCTGGTATTGTTGGCTTTGAACACACTTAAAGATTTCTGGATCTATATTTTTATCTCTGTCTTCAACTTAATTTCCATATGTTTAAAAATGCTATTGACAAGAAAAAAGTTGGTGACTAAGTTTTTTTTTACTGTTACATACTGTTTTTTATATTAATAGGTTTGAAAACTTATTTATGCTAAAAAATTGTTTAGATTACATGATCGAAATTTGGAGGATAGGAGTTTTTACTCAGAAGGAAAAACCAAACTAGTTTTAAATGGATTTACTATATATATAATTTAAATGATTGTCTGTTTATTTTCTTGATAGCAGGAAGAATAAGAGTGGAGGGTATGCAAAGTAATGCCATTTTATTAACTCTTTTCAAAGATGAGCAGTTGAGTTAGAACATATATTTCATATAAAATATCTTGTACTTACCTAGTAAACTACCCTATTTTTTTTGAAAAATGATCAATATAAAACAATTGCTATATAGACTACATATATAAAATGTCAGTAATTTAATCTTAGCATCTGCTAGCTTAACTTCTTAGGGTTCCAAGCTATAACTTCTTCTCTTACTTCCCATGTATTACAATTTATACATTCTAAAATATGTAGGTTAATCTAAGACATAACACACAGTAAATGTGCTATTAGGTGTAAACTGTGTTATGTGAATACACTGCTACAGCTCATTTTCTTTAGTTTTTCTGAAGGAACACATTTGATGCATTCAAAAGTTGGATTTGATGTCTTTGTCAGTATAACAATCAAAACATTTGCTTTTCTTAGCTATTGTAAATAGCTATTATAAATAGCACATATTTTGTTTGAAATCACTTTAAAATATTAATCTAAATATAGTGATAACTTTGTATGTAAAAGTAATGTAGCTCCTCTGAGGTACAGGTTGGAATCGTCTGTAATAAAGGCCAGGCTAAGGTTTCATTTTAAAGCATATCCCCTTCTTGCCATGAAAAAAAAATTGATTTCCTGAAGATTTGTCCTGCTGGAGACCTTGACCTTGCTAATGATATTAGAATTTTTCTGCCTTCAACATTTTTAAATGAAAAAAACATATTTAAAAAGAGAATCTATTGGCATCTCCACAACACACACACACACACACACACACACACACACACACACCACTAGAGTTCTTAACTAAGAAAAATGGGTTGAATTTATATAGCCCGAGCCATGCTTTGCTGCTTGCATTCATAGATCTGATTACCTGCATACAACATCATCTCCAAATCTGAACTATTTATTCTGTAAGAGGCCCAAGCTTAGGGAACAAGTGGGCTTATGTTTTGAGCTCACTTTGCCCCTTGGTAGTCAAGTAAGTGTTGGTTTCTCTAAATCACACAACCTGGATAGTGAGTTATGTGCCCTTACACTTGATCCTACATAAAAAAAAAAAAAAAAAAAAAAAAAAAAAAAAAAAAAAGCATGTTAGGGAACTTGGAGTAATGGTTCTCTACTCACTTGTATTCCCCAAACCCCTTCAGTTTAGCTCCAGGCATATGTGTTTATGGTAAACTGTATGTGACTGTTGGCATGGCAGATCAACTAAAATAGCAAAAATTTTTGGCTACTATTCATTGTAGATTTAGTGTGGTTTGGGTAGCTGCTATTGTAGGTAGTCTACTGGCATTGATCTATGGGATCCTCATAGCAAGTTGTTGGTACTATTGTGTTGTGTCTATTTCATAGGTGAGGGGCCTAAGCACAGAGAAACAAAGGAACGTACTTCCAGCCATTTGTCTGCTGTAGAAACAGAATCTGAACCCAAATAAGCTGTTGGCATCACAGATGGGAAGAAATTTGTGTCGAAATGCAGAGTAAAAGTTGGCTGAAGCCGAAAGTTTCAGTAGTGATTGTCTCGATTCTGTTGTGGAGAGTGTAACATCTTTCAGACCTGGGCCTCTCAATATTGAAATACACAGTTGACTTTTTCTGCTTCTTAGTTTACAAATCAGTGGGAACCGTCTTAGTCACTGGTGTTTTATGAGTTTGAATTAGGCCACTGAAATCCACAAGGGGGAATTCCTTGTTTTCAGTTGATATAAAGCACTAATAAATTTACTCATCTAACTTCCCCTATTTTTTTTCCTCTCAAGTTTTCACTTGAAGGTGGGGGTGAAGAGAAGTGTGTGAGCACTTAACTCGGGCGAACTTTTGGTAGAAAGGTACAGGGAGGAGGAGTCTGTGTTTATAAATATGTTTTCTTTGCCTCCATCCAGTTCTGAAGGCTTTCTATAGGAACAGCTTAGAAGCAGCCACCGATCGATCCCCAGGAAAAACAAAACTTCTTGTTTGTACCAGGAAGTTTTAGCTTATGGAAATGCAGCTTGAAGACTGACAAAGTCCTCTAGCTGTAAATGCTAAGAATTTGGGGTAGAAGGCAGGTGAGGGCAGCCCACCCAAGGCCATGGGTTTAAAGGACTTGGAAATCTAAAAATTTTTCATTGTTCTTGAACTGATACTGCCTCTAGGAGGACATGCTAATAAGCCTTCCCTTCATTCCATCATTTTTTTTCCTGTTGGTTCATTCATCCTTATTTTCACTCCTTCAAGCACTTCCTACAGACACAAGAAAGATAAAAAAGGGGTAGGATAAAAGTCTATAAAATGGGGTTGGAGAGAAGAGTAAGCTATAAACTTACTTTGTCCCTTTTCCCTCAGTAAAGGTCTTTTGCTTGATACTTGTCTTTTGTGGGCCACTATACCTCTTACAGACAGACACACAGTATTTAAACATCTTCTTAAAGGTTTAGAAGGAAAAACTATGCAGCAAAAATGGCTGGTTGGCTGAACCGATTGACTTTCTTTTCATGGCCAAATTATAAATATTATTTCATACTACTTAAACTTTCAAACCATTTCTATATAGAACAGTAAATGTTAACAGAAGTCTCCCCAAAGATATCTTAGAAAATAATTTAAAATGGACTTAAACTCTGATTCTGACCTCAGTTAAGCTTGAGGCTGTCTTGTTTGGTTGTTTGATTTCCTGTTGTTGTTGTTGTTGTTGATTTGTTTTCAATCTTCAAGTAAACCTGTGAAAAGTAAGGAGGAATGCTTTTCTCCAAGTGGGGAGAGGAAGATGTTTTACTCCTAACACTCCAGAGCAAGTGGTACTTGTTACTACACTGCAGTCAGGAATACTCTTCTTGAAGACAGGGTTTACCTTGTAATTCAGTAGTATGCTCAACCTGGATTTCACTGCCCACAGATTCTTTTTTAATAATCATTCAAATTTTCTTCAGTGAAGGCTGACCTGCATCTTTTAGCCACAAAGACATTGAAAAGACTTAAATGTATCAGTGTGAATTGTGAAGTCTGCGTTCCTAGGAAGCACATGGTTCTAGGAAGCACATGTAGATTACAGGTAAGTAAACAAATTAGTCAACACTGGGTTTCTTACTTTCCCACATTCTGTTTGGCACCCATACATTAATAGCTAAAAGTTCAGAATTTTTTGGTAAGGTGTTAATAAAAGTTGTCTCAGGTGCCAACTAAACTTGATAGCTATGTGGGAGAATTAATAGGCAAAGATACCACATGAATCAAAGGTTCTTTTTAATGTCTGAGTCTGAGAATGCAGCAGTGGACAAAGTCCTTGCTCACATGACATATGGAAACTAATAAATACATGGCAGGTGTTAGTAAATGTTATGGCAGAAAACGTAACCAACCCACTCAGAGAGGGAGCAGTGTAAGGTTAGGATACAGCTGCTTATCTACAGCTGATTGGAATGCCTCTTGGATATAATGACATTTATGCAGAGAAACCTAGAGGGTGGGCACAGGGGGAGGGAGTGCCATGGTGATAGCTGGAAGAAGAGAATTCTGGGAGGAAAAAGAACTGCAGTGGACACTGGACACGTAAAGATGGATCATTTAGGAATCTGCTTTTCATAGTAAGATGCTTCTGGAGGGTAGGAGGTAGTTATTAACTAGGAGAAGAGGGATATTTTCAAGGATGCATGTGATTTTCATAGGTAACCTAGAGAGGTGAACCCCATTACACTGTATAAGCTCAGGGTGGGTACAAATTGTAGGAGGTTTTCTTTTGGTAAAATCCTAGTTTCATGTTTCTAGTTATGATGATTATTATGAAGCTCCTAGTAAACAAAGATGAAGGAGTTCAATGTAGGTAGTTCTTCCTGTCCAGTGTACTCAGAGAGGTGAATAGCTTGAGTATTTAACAGTAGCATGTTTTGGATTGAGTTATGTTTCCCTGTGATGCTCTTCTCAATCAGCATGTCTTTGCATATTTTGTTTAGAACTTGAAGCAGCTTATGTTTTTCACTAATTCTGTTTTGTATTCAGCTCCTTGTATATATGTTAGGAATTGTTAACACATGCTGACTTTACAACTGGAGACAAAAAGGGAACCTAAGAAAATAAATTCGGTTGGGAAGGATGTGAATTCATATAGCTTTTCTCTTAACGTTGTTTTGAGCAAACAAGTACTTGCCATTCCTGAAAGGTAGAGAGGTGACTCCTTATTGTTCTTTTTGTATTTTGATACTGAAAGTCTCGATTTCTGCATAAAGTATATGCAGTTACTATCATCTGGTAGTTTGGATGTTAAAAGACATGGCATGGGTGAGAGCAGACATAAAACATATACACACCATTATATAGGCAACTAGAGTAGATCAGGCCTGACAACAAATAGGGCTTGATAGCTATTCATAGATCTTATCTGAGTGGATGTTATTTCATGATAACTTCCAAACGTATCCAAACTTACTATCATCTGGCCTGACTAGTTAGTCATGCATTCCTGTTAACCTTTCTTTATATTCTTGTTTAGCAAGGGACTCATCTGCATAAAAGAGTTACTGCTTTTGTGATTTATGGTTTGGTTCAGCTGGGCTGGATAGCATCATTGCTTCAGGCTGAAACTGAGTAATCTGTTTCACTTGTGGGTAAGGAGAAATGAATACTTTGGGAACAGTGTGGTATGGGGGAGAAAGGGCACATTTGCTGCCTTTCATTCTTCTCTGATCTGACTCGGGATCTTAGTGTGGAAACAGGGGAAGGCTTGGGACTTAATGAGCACATCTATTTCCTTGGATGAGTTGCATATGGAGCCAAGAAGAAGATGGAGAAATGGACAGTGTAGGAAGTAGGGAGGTCTAGGGGAGTCAAGAAACCACTGCTTCCAAGCTCAGGTGGCAGCCCTTCATTCGTCCTAGTGTCTGGGACATACTGTCTCTCCCTGCTTCCATCCTATAAAGCAAGGGAGTGCTTGGGACTGAGAATCACTTTGCTAACGAACTGAGGAGGATGGGGAATTCAAGAATGGCCTTTTAAGGCACCATTTTGTATGAATCATTGTGTGTACATCTCTCCACTGAATCTACTTCTAGAAATAGAGAGCTGCCTTCTTGCCTTGAAACAACAGCACAGATTCTATCTGTAAGCATTGTGTTGTGCTCAGTCCTTCCTCCGAGGCCTAGTCTCCTGGCCTTGGCCCCTCTTGTTTGTTCCCTGTGCCCTGGGATTTCCCCCTCCTGCCATGTAAATCCAGACAACTTTCTGCCTGTATTCTGAAACCTTGGTGTTTCCGCCTTTGACTTGAGTCTCTTCGAAACGATTGTGTGGTGGCTGGGCACTGCAAAATGAGTCAGTTCCTGAAGTTTGGTTACAAGTTCTCAAAAAGTATTTCAGAATGTGGATGTGGTCAGCAGAGTCATTTTCCAGGCATCTAAAAGGAAACCCACATCAACTGTAACAATTGAGCTCCAACCCGATGGTGCCATACAACAGAACCAAGTCCTATTTTCCCTTAGAGAAATGCCTAGAACCATCCACACATTTAGCTGCTCCTAACACATCTTTGATGGGAAGTTTTGTTCTTGTTTGCAGGTCACATTCTATTTGACACCATTTGCACAAACAATGTGACACAGATGTTAACCTTATTTACTTTTGGATGTTGGTCTGAGTTTGAATAGGAAAAAGTATCAATTATTTTTTTTGTAAAATAGAATCAGTGAGACTAGAGTATGATTAGGAGATGATTTGAAGTGTGACATATGAATGGAAAATTGGGTAATTTTTCTGAGGAATAGCCAAGGGGCACTTTTAGATATCATGTAGTACATAGGATTACCTCGTTTACTAATTATGTTCTGGATCTTACCGCAGTGGTTATATAAATAACTAAATTCTTTTCAGGCTTTGAAAGAGTTTCAAGCTCATCAAAACCAGAATATTTTAGCTCAGCATGGGCTTTAGGAAAATCTTTTGTGGCTATTTATTTGTGTACCATAAGTTCTGTAAAATCTGATTGAGTTTACTTCCAGTCTTCAACCACTCATGAAAACTGATGACATTTCAATAATAAAAAAAACCCAATAAGATTAAGCCACAAGCAAAAGATCTCCAAAGACCCTTCACTGAAGAAGACACCCACATTGTAGATAAGTGCATGAGCGTGTTCTATCTACATCATTAGTCATTCGGGAAATATAAGTAATAACTACATACTATTTGAATGGCTGAAATGTAAAAAGGCTGACTATCAAGTGGAAGTTGAGGATGCAGGGATTTAGAGCTCTCCCTGACATTTAGGAAGAAATGTGAAATGGTGGAAATATTTTAGAAGACAAATTTAGCAATTTCTTAAAATGTCAAACTCACACTTACCATGTGACCCAGATGTCCCATTCAGAGAGACAAGAAAGCAATGTTGTATATGAATGCCCATAGCAATTTTATTAATTGTAGTCAAGAACTAGAAAAGCACAAATATCCAACTGCAAGTTAATGGGCAAACAAATCAACAGTGCTATCTCAACGAATACTGCTCAATAATGGAATAAAAGGAGGAGCCCTTATTTATGAGAACATGCTCTGTGTAATTCTGTTTACATCTATTTCTAGAAATTCTTAGTGGCAGAAATTACAAGAGTGATTTATGAAATGGCCAACAGAGGGGTGGATAGCAAGAGGAAACCAGATCTAGTAGATAATTTCACTTTATTATTTATGTTGATGTTTCATGGGTGATTCTGTTTTGCAAACTTCCAAATCATCCAATTTAATTACGTGTGCTTTATTGCATGTTGGTTATTCCTCAATTTTAGAAAAATCTGAAGAAAACAAGTTATCATTACTACAATAGATGGAGGGTTTGGAAATATCCCTGTGTGGTAAAATCAAGTTTACCCTGTCTTAGGGAAGGGAAACCTGATAGAGTCCTAATGCTTTTGATATTAAAATATACAATTTCTAGTAAAGATGAACAATCAAAGTTGAACAGTGAATGTAGTCTATAGCTGTCCTGTCTCTCACTACCCCTTGTCATTTAAATTAGTGCCATTTTTCAGGAAGTGTTTCTTTCCCCCAACATTGGTAGGACAGCCATCTGCTGGTGTTATAAACATGAACTTACATACCACTGTAGCAAAACTGCAGCTTCTGAAGATAACCTCAGGTGATACAGTAGCTACCTTATTGTGTACAAGCCTTTCTTTGCTCACAAGAATCATTATTGTTTCCTTTGCTTGAAGAGTAAAGGGACTCAAAGGCAAAGCTGTTTCCTGAATCGCAGGAACCCTTGTGTCTCTTTCTCTGGTGAGAACTGTCTCCATTCCCTCTTGCTACTTGCTACATACACCTTGTTACTTTCCCAAACTTGTATCAGTGACTATTTGATCAAGACTCTTATCTCACTGATCTTGAGGAGTTTTTTTATATATGTAAAAAGCCCTAAAAAGACCCCTTGTAAGCCCCAGTCTCCCCATCTGTAAACAGATAATAATACAACTGCTTAGTTTTCTAAGTTTCTTATAAGAGTCAGAAACCCAGAGAAAACCCAGCTCTGTGTACCCCAGAATTGCCTGTGTGATTACTCACATCATATCTGTATTACTGGTATAGTACTGAGACTAGAGTGGACCCTCTGGGACATTGAAAGTAAGGGACATTGAAATGGTAGTCTTCCATTTGATGCCCTATGGCTTCATTCAAAACTGGAATATAACATAGTGAATAAAATCCTGCAATTATTTCCAGTTCTTCCTAAAAGGACACTAAATAATAAATAATTGGTTGACAATGACTCACAAAACCATAGGTAAAGGCAGGGGCTGTTGAGTTTTTCTCCTGGAAGATTGGTCCATGCATAGGTATCCTCCTTTCTCACCTGGAGTATGTTGATAGCATATTTCTTCTCCAGATACCTGTCACTTTCAGTGTCCCTCACTATCTGTCTTACTTTTTCCCCTATTTGGTTTTGAGGAAATTGCCTCCAGAGCACTCCTTACATAATTTTCCACCCAGCTCATTTGTCATCAGCTCATGTATTGAACTATACAGGGACCAAGTATAGCCTCCAGTACTTGGAGATGGTACTTAACAAACATGTATTGATGGAACATGAGAACAGTTCTATGCACAGTAAATTTAAGAAACTCTGAGAGGAAAACGATAAAATAGTCTGCCTGCCTGTTAGGTTTCTCAGAACCTTTTATATTTAGAGGGAAATAGTACTGTGATAGAGTCAAAGAACTGTGGGGTTGTTTTTTTTTGTTTGTTTGTTTTTGTTTTGTGGCTTGCATCCTGGTTGAAAGCTCCAGTAGACATACTGTTTTCTCACTTGTTTGGTGTATTGGTAAATGACAGTTTTCTTAAGAGCTTTCTGTCTGTCCCTATTTGCATGTTGACAACAAAAGACATCTTATTTTTTTTAGATCTTGAGAAATCTTGTCTCTAAATGTTGTGTCCATGGTTGAAGAATCACTCAGCTGTATTTTAGCTTTTAAAAACATTAGGGGATATAGTAAAAAAGGTGAACAAAGAATGTAAGATTCTGTCTAGAAATGAAACTCAGTCAATGAAAAGTCTGTTTCTTTGTTTCATTTTGGCCAAATCATATGCTACTGCTCTTTTATCATTTATGATTCTGCTCTTTGCCAGTTTGAATAGGAACAGGAAGAAATGTGGTGGACATGGCAGCTCCCTCGAATCTGTGCTGGGTTTTCTTATTAGTGCTACCACTGTTAAAGTGGGAAAGTAAAAGAATAGCCATGTCCGGGACTTTTTTCCACTTTGTTTCCAAAACTACGAAAAGTTTGATCATCTGAATAAGGTTTACAAGAGAGATCGTGTCAGAAAATGAACAGTAATTTCCAATAGAACCAGAGACAGTCTTTATACCATAGGAAGCAGGAGAATAAACATGGACTTTGGGGCCTGGAGCCTAGATTTCACCCACCAAAAAATGCAGAGCTTTCTGTTGGGGGAAGAGTGGCTTGATATAGATGCCAGGGCCTCACATGTGATAGGTAGACAATGCCACTGAGCTACATCCCATCCCTCTTAATGTCTCTCCTTTTTACCTGGGGCATATTGGCATCCTCCCCACCCCGCCTCACTTTCAGCTAAGTCTTTCAAAACATACCTCTCCTGACCCCTTCTTCCCCTCAAAGAAAGAGGAACCAGATTTCCCCTGTGTTACTTACCATCAATATAAACAGCAATTTTATTCCTGTCATTTCCCCTTTCAATCTAGTAATGAAGTTGGCCACTGTTTCTCTGCACAGGAAGAAAGACTGCCTTCCTTCATCTCTTGTTTTCCTTCAAGCTTAGGGATAATCTTTGCTTTCTTGTGGATTCTGGATTCTAACTTTTCCTAACTTTTAAAATTAAGCCCACAAAAAATTACTTTTTTCCCTTCCCAACCTTTCAGATTTTCTCTACCAGTTAAACCTCATCTTCTACACAGCCATCCAAGAAACTGATGTCTCTACTGAGGAGTGGCAGGGTTCCTGTCTTCTACCTATGTTTCTAATTTTGCTGTGGTGGCTGACATCCCTTGTAGTTTGTCACTAGTAGTGACCCTTTTTAGTATCCTTTCTTTCTATATTATATAGTATAAGAATAGATGATCTCTAGTTGAAAGCAGACCTACTGATTTTTTTTTAATGTTTTTCTATCTTGTGTGTGGTGCATAGGCCAGAGGTCAACCACCAGTGTTGTCTTTGGGTGCTGTCCACCTTGTTTTAAGACCTTGTCTTGTTGGAACTCATCAGTTAGAGGAGGCTCACTGGTTAGCAAGCCCTAGTAATCCACCTGTCTTCATCTCCCTCTTCATTGCTAGGATTATAATCGAACACCACATCATACCTTACATTGTTGTTTGTTTTTCCAACTTTGGTTCTGCTGACCAAATTTACATCCTCCTGCTTTTAGGGCAAGTCCTTTAGAGGCTTTTTAAATATGTTCCCAGCCTTACCTTTCTCAATTGTTAATTTTTGAGTTTTAACTGGCTTGGTGGTGTTTCTCTTAGTATTTGTTTTTGCTTTCCAGACCAGCCGTACACTGGGAAAACCCGCCCAGTGTCAGTATGGGCACAGTCCAGCATCTACAACAAAACTGAGGCCAGAAGAAGAAGGCTGTTGTCAGGATGTGGTATGGTCCTTGGTTTGTACTAAGCTGTTTCCAACAAAATACATGTTCTTAGAGCCAGTTGAAGAAGTAAATTCATTTTCACTGCATGGCAACTAGCCTCAACCCATTTGGCAGCAAATACTTGATTGTAGGTAAGAACTATATACTGCTGTCTTTCTCACATTCTCTAAAGGTTATATAAAACAACTAGTATCTCCACTGTCTTTTATTCAGTATAGTTCAGTCCACTAAGTCTTACTTACCTTTTCCATTTTCTCCTTGTTATACTAGTAGAATCCAGGTTTTTCTTCCCTCTTCCTCTTTGCTGAGCATTGCATGTTGTAGCTGGCAGCTTTATCAAATAGAGTCTGTAAGTATAATGCTATACATTTGGCCTTTTACCCTTTTTTAAATGATTGCAATTTGGTGCTTCCAAATCTTCACACTATTTGTTAGCTTGTCTTTCCTTCTTTTCCTTTGTGGTATGAGCATTTGTATAGTCTTGGTTAAAAATAAATTGCCATACAACCACAGAACTCTATCAGTTGGTACACAGTGTGGTTTGGTTTATGGTAGACTTCCATGGTTTTGAGGCAAGGCAAGCTGTATTGAAGGTTAAAAGTCTTCCTGAGAGTGCCCCTTGTCCTACATCAGGACCCTTCTTTTGTGCTGTTAAGTGGATAAAGACATACACAGGTACAATCCTAACTGGAGATAGAGATGTTTGTTGGAGTTTCGTGTGTGTGTGTGTGTGTGTGTGTGTGTGTGTGTGTGTGTGTGTTAAAGTATATTATCTTAGGTGCCTGGACATTTTACAATTCATTGACCTGTGGTTGATTTAGGTGACCATTGTTTACTAGATGTTGCTGACACCTCGGGTACCAAGAGTGAGACTTGATTATCACCTCAAAGCACCTATATTTTTACACATTTCTAAATCAGCAGTGTCACAGCAGTGTTACCTTGTTTCTAACCAACACAGACTAAGCCATCACAGGGACAGCTCCAAAGAAATATCCTTCTGACCAGCAATTTATAGGTTCAGGAAACAATTATTTGATATTCTTATTTTCTTATCATTAATGGGATGCAAATAATTTTATTTCCCTTTTTTAAGGACTGGAGTTCTTCCCTGCCTCACACACTGTTGACATTATATCTAGAAACTGCCTTACATATTTCTTCCAGAGAGGAGGTAGAGGCTCCAGAGAAGAGGAGAAAAATGGATTTAAGACAATTTATTTCTAGAATTTGTCCACAAAAGACTGTGTGTCGCTCAGGTGAAAGCTATCCTTTTTTTTCTCTGAGTGTATTTAGTAAGCAAAAATGGCTTATGCTCTCATCCAGTAATTATTTTAAAAATGATTTTTTTTTCATTTAGGAGGATTAAAGGCATGTATCTAATTGCTAAATATTATTTTCCAAAACTAGTCTGAGTCTGTCTTTATTAGTTGGAAGAGGTTTCACCTTCAGAAGCCTGTTTTAGAATCTTGTGCCAACCGGATTCCTTTCCAGACCTGTTCAGGCTAGACTTCTTTGGCAGAAAATGTCTTTTTAAAAGTGTCTTGAACAGGAATGCCCTAGAAAATGTTCACCTCAAACTTCAAGTTGACTTGTAGAACAGTTTACTAAATAGAGAGCTGTGAGGATCAAGTGACCATCAGCTGGTATAAATGTTTTTGGTCAATATAGTCACAGGACTTCAGGTATGCAAGAGTTAGACAGGCTGCCATCACGTGCCTGGTTATGGTGATAGTCTGATTCATTCAAGTGCTCTAACGTAATGCAGAAGGAATCCAAGTTCACCGGAATGTACTTCAATTAGACACCTGTATTTAAAAGGTTGGTTTCTCCAGCATAATTTAACTCTGTGCACTCTGTGTGTACATGAATGCATTATTTTCCTAGTCTATATTTACTGTTAATTAGACTTTTTATTCTTCACCATTTGAGAGGCATGTATGTGTGATTTTTTAAAAATAGCTTTATTGAAGTATGATAAACAAAAACAGTGCATACTCCAGGTGGACAGTTTGATGAGTTTGGCTATCTGTAAACATCTGTGATGATGTCATAATTCCATCACCCATGATCAAGGTAATCACTGGTTTAGTGTCTCCCAAATTTTGTTTTGCTCCCTGTCTCCCCGACTCTGTCCCTTCAGGCATATGTTTACATTTTAAAAGAATATTTAACATGAAGCCTACCTAGTGGGAGATGTTCTTATTTAAATTAATGATGACTTTGTTAAAGTTATGGACAGATCCATAAATATGTTTGTGACAGAAGTTGACTGCATTCTTTAGTTAATTCACACACTTGAAAGTCCCTTAAAATACTAAACAGAAAGCTATAATATGTATGCAGAGGACCTGGTACACACCCATGTAGGCCCTGTGATTGCTACTTCAATCTCTGTAAGCTCATATGAGCCTTGATTAGTTGATTTAGAGGGCCTTGTTCTCCTGGTATCCTCCATCCCATCTGTCTCTTACACATTTTCTGCCTTTTCTTCTGCAGGTGTCTCTGAGCTCTGAGGGGAGGAATTTGATAGAGACGACCCATTTAGAGCTGTGTGTTTCGAGGTCTCTCTTCATGTGTAATGTCTGGCTGTGGATCTTTGCATTTGTTTCTGGCTACTGCAGGAAGAAGCATCTCTGATAATGGCCCAATAAGAAAGGCACTGATCTATGAGTATAGCAGAATGGCATCAGGAGTCATTTTGTCATAATTCTTTTTCTAGTAGTATTTTTAGACCAGTGGTATTTGGTTTTATCTTAGGTCTCTAGGCTATATAAGTCTACGGTTCTGGTCATTCAAGTAGTGTTGGGTTTGGGTTCCATCTTGTGGAGTAGGTCTTAAGTCAAATCAGACATTGGTTGGTTACTCCCACAAGGTATGTGCCACCTAGCATATTTTGCAGGCAGGACAGATGGCAGACCAAAGGTTTTATGGCTGGGTTGATGTCTATGTTTTTTTTTTGGTAGTCTGCAGAATAATGTTCTGTGTCATAGACACTAGAACATGGGGGTGATGGCTCTATGTAGGTATCAGCTTTACCTCTCTATGATCAATGAGTTGTGTGGGTATTGTCTTCAGTAATGGGGCCTTGCCATCTGTTTGTGAGCAACACATATTCTTGGCAAAAGCCTGGATTTTTTTATATGAGGTTTGTATTTTCATGGGACACCTTTGGCCAACAACTCAATTAGATGTAACCTGATCCCAGTACTGAAATCTTTGTTTGGTGACAAGAGATGGCCACTTGGGACTCCATCTCCCCCATTATTTGGAAACTCCATTCAGATTGCCATACCACCCCTCAAATGCTCCTCAATTTAAGCTGTTTCTTTACCCATATTTTGTCCCTCAACTCTGCATCCTGTTTCCCTCCCCACCTTATCCTCCTTGTTCCTGCCCCCTCACACCCAGACCATCCATTGAATTTATTCTATATTCCCCTCCTACGGAGATCCACATGTCACCATTAGACCTTTCCACCATACCTAACCTCTGTGGGTCTACAGACTGTAGCTAAGATGAACTGAGATTTATAAATGACCATCTGTTTAACCGTGGTATTAGAACTAGCAAAACTAAACCTATGTCTCACTTGGTTAGCTTTGTCTGTAAAAGACGATTTAGGCATAGTTATAGAGTGTTGGGAGATATGCATTTGTGTGCTCTACAAATGCTTTATTTTATTTTTTTACTGGTTATTTTATTTACATTTCAGATATTATCCCCTTTCCCCATTTTCCCCCACACCTTGGAACCCCCTATCATATCCTCCCTCCCCCTGCTTCTATGAGGATGTGCCCCCACCCACCCACTCCCACTTCCACACCCTCGAATTCCCCCATACTGGGGCATCCAGCCTTCATGGGACCAAGGATCTCCTCTCTCACCTATGCCTGACAAGGCCATCCTCCTCTACATACACAGCTGGAGCCATGGATCCCTCCCTATGTGCTCCCAAGTTGGTGCTCAGGTTGGTTGGTATTGTTGCTCTCCCCGTGGGGCCCCCAAATCCTTTCAGCTCCTTCAGTCTTCTCTCTAACTCTTCCATTGAGAAACCCTTGATCAGATCAGTGGTTAGCTGTGAGCATCGGCCTCTGTATATGTCAGGCTCTGGAAGACCTTTAGGGAGACAGCTATATCAGGCTCCTGTCAGCATGCACTTCCTGGCATCCACATCAGCGTCTACCTTTGGTGACTGCACATGGGATAGTACCCAGGTAGAACAGTCTCCAGATGACCCCTCCTTCAGTTTCTGTCTCACACTTTGTCTCCATATTTGCTTCCATGAGTATTTTGTTACTCCTTCTAAGAAGGACCGAAGCACCCACACTTTGGTTTTCTTTCTTCCTGAGCTCCATGTGGTCTGTGAGTTTTATCTTGGGTATTGCGAGCTTTTGGGCTAATACCCAATTATCAGTGAGTGTATGCATTGTGTTCTTTTGTGATTGGGTTACCTCACTCAGGATGATATTTCTAGTTCCATCCATTTGACTAAGAATTTCACGAAGCTTTATTTTATAGTAAGGGTAGAAGCTTGCCAAACCTGACCAAATTCTCTCCCTGCCCCATCTCATTATGCATGCTGTTTTGTAAAAAGAGAATGTTAAAATATAGATAAGGTTAGTTTATAACTGCTAAAGAGGGGGAACAATTAAACGAAAGCCTATTTCCTTTGTCAGTCCCACTTCTATTCTCCCGCAAAGAGCCAAGCATACTGTGACTCCCACAAAGTTGCTTATGTTTCCTTATCGCTAACAATTTTGTCCTGGGCCACTTTTCTTTGTAGTATACATACATTTGATTATCACTGTATGGTCTAGCTGCCAGTCCAATGAGCTTGTACTGTTTGAAAGTTGTGAGCCTTTCAGTGCTTTCTTCCTGATGATAAACCTCCTAATTTTTTTTAAGTGAATGTTGAAGAATTTTAAACCATAAGAAGGCAGAACCCTAAGGTATGTGTGCTTGGAGCAAAGTCACATGGTTATTTATATTATAATTATAAAATGATCCTAAATGTAGAGGGGGAAAGCCATTGCCCATGGTGGGGAAATGTCAAGATAGAGTTTCTTACTTCAAATCATTGGACGTTATCTTGCTTTGGTTTTTGACAGTTGCCTCATTCACTCCCCTAGGGTCCTTTCTCTCCCCCAGGTATATGTATGCTTCCTGCATACTGAATGAATATCAGATCTTCAGTCACACATTCCCCAACTACCTTTAAAACAGTACTAATATTTTCAACTATTTATTATGCTACGGAATGACTCATGCCTGCTGGATTAATTTCTTGTTTTTCCCTAACCTCTGTGTCATCTCTGATTCTCAGTTCCAAGAGTCAGGGGACTTTGCTCAGTGTTGTATTCTCCAGGCCTGGACTAAGATACAGAAAAATGTTCCAGTAAGTATTTTTAAGTATTTCTAGAAAAACTGAGTGACTGGATCAACAAGAATGTTACCTAACTAATGATTTAGACCGGTATTGTTTTTTAGGGGAAAACTTAGAACTGACAAACTAATGAAGTGCTACTTTGAATAGTTTTGTAAAGGTTACCTTTTAATAATCTTCTGTGTTTTAGACATTTAATAAGTGAATCTAAAGTTAGTTAAGATATACATATATTTTGAACCCAAGAAAAATATGCAACTGAAAACTCTTAGTATTGTTTTCTTAATTTCTGTAATTGACATCTTTTCTTTTCCTTCCAGAGCTTCTCCTCAGAAGGCTACCAATTGTGTAGCTCTCAGAAGGATTAAGGTGCCCTCAGTGGCTCAGTAGCCAGTGTAGATCCTGTCTTTGGTAATCAGCAGCTACATCTGGCTACTGGGTCTCTGGTGGCATCATCTACCTTCAGTTATGGTACCCATAACAAGAGTATTGAAATAATAGCTTTATCTAGAGCAACACACACATGCATGCATAGGCACACACACAGTTTTCAGATCTAATCGTCCATTATTCATTTTGTTTTGGAAGTCATCCACTGTTTGATGAATGGTGAGGTCTCTGTGCTTAACACTACAGAGGCTACTTGAGCCATTGGTTGATTTTTCTTCTTGTCCTCCTCTTTAACACCCCCATGAAGATATCATTTTCTATCTAGCTGTCTAAGGATCATCTTCCTAAATGATATCTATCATTTCACTATCTGTACTTCCATACATCTCTTAACCTTTAAAGGCCATTTTAAAAATAGCACAATGAATGACTACCAATAGACTTATTTGAGGAAATTTCATCTATTAGTAAGTTGCAGCAAGTGTGACTTCAGTTTTTTTTTTTCTTCATGGTAAATAAGACACATAACAACTTTGACATGTTAATCTGTGTGGATGATTTGCAGGCTGACCATCCAGGTCTGTGGCATGAACCTGGCATACAATGTAGATTTCTGTGTTTGTTAAGCAACAGCTACATTGTCTGCTGGGTTTCAGGCTACCTGGAAGCATTTCTCCATTGGCCTACTTATCAATGTTTTATCTCTAACATTTCTGGGTCAGCTTTTCTAGGAGCCATAAATGAGTGTGACTTATCTCATTCTAAAGAACAAAAGAAGGACCTCTATGAAGCTGATCACCTTATCAATTAATGGTCTCACTATGATTTCATCCAAAACAGTCTCACATGCCAGACATGTCAACTGAAGAAACAGAAGAGAAGATGTAATATCATCCTTCCTCTTCTTGTCTCAACTTTCAAAGACAGGTCATAGTGTTATAAAATGTTTGTTTTTGCTATTTGTTACTGTTGACAGGAAGTAAAGCATCTTTGCGTAGTGCCCCCTACCTCAGCATCCCTCCTTACTTTGGCTTCTCTTCCACCTGCAGGAGCATGGTCTGTTTCTGTTCTCCTTCCATCATTGTCCCAAAACTTACATGAAGAGTTCTCCAGTCTCCGTAGATTCTGAATATTATATTATGTTGCAACATCTCACAACACTCTTTGTTTGCTGAAAGCATACCCTAAAATTTAATGGACTGTCCACTACTGCTGATCACTGCTTAGGAAAACAGAGGAGCAGCTGTGTGATGGAATGACAAGGAGCTTATAAAGAGCTCAAGATTGGCTTTCTATCATGAGAAGAAGAAAATGGAAATTGCTTCAAGGAAACACAAGTTTTATAATGTGGGTTGTCTACTCTTTTGGTAAATAAATGGAAACTTAGAAATAATTTTAGAACGTAGCAATTCAGGATAAAATTTTCAGTGGGGGAATTTCAAGGAGGAATTTACTATTTGTTATGTTATATAAACTAGAGACTTTCATTAAGAAATTAAGCATTTTACATTAATGTGACTTAACAGATATAAAAGGAGAAAAGCAATAAAAGTGATGCAAAGATCAATGCCTGTATATAAATAATTGGTTAATATCCAATGATCATAATGTAATGAGATTTTGTCACCTCATGCTGAATTTAATGAAAATAAAGTAAATGAGTTAGAATTTTTAAAACATTATACTGTCTGTTCTGTATGAGTTTTTGTTTCCTACCAGTTCATTCTACCCCCTATTTTGTGCCCAAGCCACTGTTCTTATAAAAAGGCCCATATAATTCATGTATTTGACTACCTTTTAAGTGTGGGAGATGGCTCTATACATCGTGGGTATATTTAATTAAACTCATAGCTATTAAGAGAACAGTGATTTCTTTCTTTCATCTCTACACTCATGAAGTTCTTTGAATTCCTTTGCCTATCACAAACAAGTGTTTATTGTACAGCCAGATATAAGGAGATATCCAAGGTTTCATTTCCTTCTTCAAAGTGACATAGCAATACTTTATGGATCTTCAAAGCATGACCAAATATAGTGATATAACAGGAAATACACATACAGACTTCATATATAGTCCCCAAGACCCTCGTACTTCACTGAGGGACAGGGATGTAAGAGCATTTTTTTGTTGCATTCAGTTCATTCCTGATACAAGAGCATCCAAAAACACTAGAGCCTAGAATATTGAGTCAATCTTTTTGTATGTTAATGAATGAGTGGTGGGGGAGACTAGATGCCAAAGGACTAGAAGGAGACTAGATGCCAAAGTCACCAAGATATGGTTGGGTTAGAGCCTCATGCCCTCTGCTCTTCAGACTAAGTAGGTAACATTATTTTCCATATTTGTAGTATTGGGTATGTAACACAGACATGTTTCTAAAGAACATTGAGCAACTATTATAACCTCCCAGTGCAGTAATCATTTAGTCCATTTCTGTACAACTTAACAAAATATCTGAGACTTGAAATTATTGAACAAAAATTATTTTCTAACAACAGTGGAGGATATGTCCAAGTTTAAGACATTGATGTACATTGTCTGGTAACCACTTTCTTAGTGTCTACTCATGTGGTAAAAGGGTAAAAGTGAGTTGAACACTTGTTCTCACATAAAGAATCCTATCCATCAAACCCTAATCACGTCTAGTCTATGAGCATGGCGTGCTTGCAACATAGTACACCTTCTATCCTACAGAAGTATTTTGCATTGAGTTTCAACATGAATATTTAAAAGGTGCATATTTATTCTTCTGTCCACATCCCTCATTCATGTCCTTTTTATTTGTGAAATACAATTAATTTGCTTCAGTAGCTCCTGAAGTCTTGTTCCAACAAATCCAGTCACTTCTTTAAAACCTTACTTATTACTATTACACTTTTATCACAATTTCACTATGAATGGGAGAAGTACATTCAGATAACAGCAACCAATCATTAGTGCCTGATTAACCATGAATATAATGGAAATTCCTCCAACTATGACGTTCAGTAATCCTTCAATTACTAAATGGATATGGTACTGAGCATGTGGCCTAGGGTGGGAATGAAAGCAAACATCTTAACACATATGTGACTTTGGTGGACTCTTCCTCACTTTGATCCATTAAGATAAATGAGGAATGGTAAGTAAACTTCCCTGGGTTGTGTGAGCTATGTAACAACTTCCCCAGCATGAGGGGTTCAAGGAACTCCTGATACATATATAGGTGGACAGGCAAGTCTAAATGACAATAAGCAATTGGAATTTGAAGTAGGACTTCTTGTGAGATTGAGCTCTTCTACAGTATGAAGGTACCAAAAGTGACACCCAACTGATGTCATTAAACTCGACATTTGGAACATTTATCAGAATGGTGTAAGTGAAAACAGGACTGAAGGGTACAAATAATCAGGGACTCACTTTTTCCTAACTTTCTCCTCTTGTCTTTCTGAGACACGTGGGAAAATAGACCAGTGTTTAATGGCTTTGTCTAGAAGTGAGAAGCACAGCAACCTGAAGATAGAAACATACATGTATGACTAGAAAATGTATTGTGAAATATAATTATGAAATAGTTGTAAAATGGTAGGAGGAACTTAAAATGGTATACCTTTGCCAAAGTGGTGATAAGTTACAGTCACCACTTCTAGGTATATGCCCAAAAGAATTGAAAGCAAATTCAAACACATGTATGCATATTTTTAACAGTGCTGTTAGTATTTACAATACCAAGTGATAGAAACAACTCCAATGCCCATCAACTGAAATATTTAGTCATAAAAGATGTGGGTCTGATAGGAGTAGGGAGTGGAGATAAATAGATGAGTTCAAGGGCAGCCTCATGAGCACAAGACTCCCATGTTGGAAAACAAAAAAGAACAGAAATTCAGAAGACAATATAGATGAACTTCAAAAAGAAGCCACACACTGTACAATTCTGTTGACAAGAAATGGCCATAATATGTAACTATTAGGCACATAAGGATTACCAGGAGCTGGAGATAGAAAGGAGTGAGGGGAGCTGCTTTTTGGAATGATGGAAACTGTAATTAATGTTCTGCGATGGTTGTAACACTGTAAATATCTTGACATCTCTCTCTCTGTCTCTGTCTGTCTTTCCATGTGTTTCTGGCTTGTCTGGAACTTAGCAGACCTCCTGCCTCAGCCTCTTAGTGATAGAGAATTGTGCATTTAGAGCTGGAGAAATTCATACTTTGTTACTTATACCAAAACTTTTAGAATGGATATTTCGTATATGTTCTGAATCCTCCAGCTGTGTACATTATAGAAAGCGAAATTAACATGGAGATGCTATGCTTTGTCTATGCTCGTTTCACTTGTCCTACTTGTCCTGATTCCATTTTAGAATTTCATCTGTAGCCCCACTGTTAGTTTCCACATCTCTAGTCTTTAACTTACAAGAGGTTTTCAACCTTTTTTTTGTCTGTCATGGCTGACATTTTGGAAGAATAGAGGACAGTTATTTCATAGACTACCCCTTATTTTGCATTGCTCAGGACTCCTGCTTAGTTTTGGGTTATACATTTGGCAGTACCACAGAAGCTATGCCCTTAAGTGAATCATATATGCAGGTACATGTATATGAATGTGTCCAACCAGCGGTGGTAACCTTGACCATTTGCTTATGGTGATGTCTGTTTGATACTGGCTTCTTCCATCATAACCTCCCTTTCTGCTTCCCTTTTGTGGTGGTCCTGGGATTTGAACTAAGTCCTCATATGCTGGGCAACTCTACTAGTAGTTATATCCTAAATTACATTATTTTACTGTTCTGAATAGAACTTTGAGTCTTACAGTTACTACATGTGAACTAATAGTTCTATCCAATTTTTCTTTTATTTACCACTCTTATTTCTATTTCCTTCACCCTTCAAAATGTGTACCATTCAGTTTCTGAGTGTTCTTTAAAATGTACCTTATCCAGATGTTAAATTTACATGAGTTGTACTATGTTAGAACTCTCTCATTCTGTTTCTTTTGTTTGTTTGTTTGTTTGTTTGTTTGTTTTGGTTTTTCGAGACAGGGTTTCTCTGTGTATCCCTGGCTGTCCTGGAACTCACTTTGTAGACCAGGCTGGTCTCGAACTCAGAAATCCACCTGCCTCTGCCTTCCAAGTGCTGGGATTAAAAGCATGCACCACCACTGCCTGGCTCATTCTGTTTCTTACATTTGTACAAATTAAGCACTGCTTTTAATGTTTATTCATTTTGCTTCAAATTCTCTATTGAAGTCCACGAAGTGCTGCTACCACATTCTACCCATGCCATTTCAAAGGATGGAGACTAAACCTTATTCATTGTATGATAAACAGCATTACAGTGAACATTCAAACACATGTCTATTTATGGCTCTGTGTTTGGTTTGGAGTTAACTTAATGAGGGATGAAGTTGTTGGATTACCAGATTATCCTGCCTTTCCATGGCCCTCCCTACTATGGCCTGTCTAGTTTGTGTTCCCAACACTAGTGAAACTTCCAGTGACTGATACATAAATTGATGGTGTTTAAAACTCAACCTTTATGGGAACTCCCAAGTAACTGCCATCCTGAGTTCTAGAATTAAGACTGTTAGTGAAGTTTCTGGAAGTAGAATTATATAATCTTTTTTTGTTGTTGTTGTTGAACTTATTTTGCTGTAAAACATTTGTGAAATGGGCACTATGGTGGAAGCCTATCATCTTAGTTACTTGAGAAAGTAAGGCAGGAAGATTGCAAGTTGAAGGCCAGTTTGGGAGCCTTAGTGAGACCCTGTTCCAAAAAAGAAAGTAAGGGCTAGTAATTTAGCTCAATTTGTAGAATACTTGCCTAGCATACACAAAGGCCTGGGTTGTATCCCCTAGAACTGCATAAAAATAGGCTTGACAGCTCACTCTTGTAATCCTAGAACTAAGGAAGTTGAGGCAGAAGGACCAAAAGTTGAAGGTCTTATGCTAATTAGGTTTCTGAGGTTGAAAAGTAAGTAAATCTTACTCAGCTGTGAAACATGCAAGCTGCAATAACAATATAACAGACAAGATGTGTACACTAGTACAATAGTGGCATGGTTGTTATAGGGATCACAAATAGCCAATGTTCAGATCTGAGGCCCACTCCCTAAAATACTTCAGGCCTGAGTCTTTAAACTTGGCCAAGAGCTCATGGCTTAGGAAGTCGTCGTCCCTACAGTGGCACCTACTACCATGGTTTCTAGTTAAAGTGCAGAAAATAAATAATGCTGGAGAGTTTGGGCCTGAATGAGACATCCATATCTCCTCTATCAAGGCTCAGTGGACACATCGGAAGAGGGGTTAGGAAAAAATGTAAGAGCCAAAGGATTGGGGAATTATACAGACCACTATGTCTTCTAGACATGGCATAGGTATTGCACTCTGAACTCCTTGCATCTGTGGTGGTCCCAGGAAGAAAGTGGGGGCAGGATCAGGTGTGGAAGGAGACATGGGGGGGGGGAGAGAAGTACAGAATGTCAGGAAATTGAATGGAGGTATGTAGCAGTGCGGAATGGGGAACTGGGAATAACCACTAGAAAGTCCCAGGTGACAGAAAAGCAAGAGGTTCCCAGGATTCAAAGGGGATGACATTAGCTGAAATACCCAACAAAGGGGAGAGAGAACCTGTAGAGACCATATCCAGAGGCTAGGCACGGCCCCTTTTAGACAGAATTGCTTCTGTCTAAAGGAAATACAGGGACAAAGAATGGGAGCAGAGTCTGAAGGAAAGGTCATCCAGAGACTGCCCCACCTAGGGATCCATCCCATCTGCAGACATCAAACCCAAACACTATTGCTGATTCCAAGAAGCACTTACTGACAGGAGCCTGGTATAACTGTCACCTGAGAGACTCTGTCAGAGCCTGACCAATACAGATGTGAGTGGATGATGCTCACAGCCAAACATCGAACTGAGCACATGGACTACAATGGAGAAGTTAGGGCAAGGACTGAAGGAGCTGAAAGGGTTTGCAACCCCATGGGAAGAACAACAATAACAACCAACCAGACCCCCTAAAGCTCCCAGGGACTAAACCACCAACCAAAGAGTACACATGGAGGGACCCATGGCTCCAGCTGCGTATGTAGCAGAGGATGGCCTTGTCTGGCATCAATGGGAGGGGAGGCTCTCGGTCCTGGCGAGGCTTGATGCTCCAGCAGAGGGGAATGCTAGGGCGGTGAGGCAGGAGTGGAGCACCCTCATAGAAGCAGGGGGTGGGGTCATGGGGGTTTGCAGAGCAGAAACCGGGAAGGGGCATAACATTTCAAATGTAAATAAAATAATCAATAAAATATAGCTTCGGGGAAAAAATAAAATTTCCTCATTCATGGAGAAGGTCCCAAGAGGCCCCACTCCTCCCTGAGAGACTGCTGATTGTTAATGGTTGTTCAGTGAGGGGAATTATTTTATTTTGTGATGTAGGTACAGATTAGTTTGCTATGTTCCAGGAAATAACCTCAGGCAAATAACTCTAATTAAATCAATGTGTCATACAAAAATAAGATGTGTAAGTAGGAAGGGGACTTACTGAGAAGAAAAGTTTCAGTAAGAGAACAAGAGGATAAGAGAGGAGA
Organism: Arvicanthis niloticus; assembly: GCF_011762505.2. Taxonomy (NCBI): domain Eukaryota; kingdom Metazoa; phylum Chordata; class Mammalia; order Rodentia; family Muridae; genus Arvicanthis; species Arvicanthis niloticus. Next base: position 2,161,663 of record NC_047679.1, read on the forward strand.
TTGAGGGGGTATAAACAACAAAAATTTATTACATACATATATGCAACTGTCAATAAAAAAGAGAAAAAATAAATTAATGATCATTCTTGATTATCATCAATGATCAGCCTGAATTTCATGAGATTCTGTTATGAAAGAATGGATAAATAAGTAAATAAATAAATAAGGGAGGAGAAAAATGTAAAGAAGGTTGTGGATGGAAATCTGTGGCCAAGCATGTGTCTAGAATGCCCAAAGCCCTGAGCTTAATTCCCAAGAGCCATAAAAATCATTTTAATTTAGAGGTATCTGTGAGCTTTATTCATATTGTGTATAAGTATAGCTTCCTCTTTTTCATGTCTTCATTTTAATCCATATCAGCAAACTTTCTGGAAGTGCTGGAGATTGAATGCATCACACACAGAATAGGCAACTCTATCACTGAGCTAAATCCACAGCCCTGTATTATTAGGAAGTTTATGTTTTCAGTCATATGCTTCCTCCTCCTCCTCCTCCTCCTCCTCCTCCTCCTCCTCCTCCTCCTCCTCCTCCTCCTCCTCTTCCTCCTCCTACTCTTTCTCCTCTTTCTCCTCCTCCTTCTCCTTCTCCTCTTCCTCCTCTTCCTTCTCCTCTTCCTCTTCCTCTTTCTCCTCTTCTCCTTCTCCTCCTCTTCCTCTTCCTCCTCCTACTCTTTCTCCTCTTCCTCCTCCTCCTCTTCCTCTTTCTCCTCTTCTCCTCCTTCTCCTCTTCCTCCTCCTCCTCCTACTCGTCTCCTCTTCCTCTTTCTCCTCATCCTCTTCCTACTCTTTCTCTTCTTTCTCCTCTTCCTCCTCCTTCTCCTCCTCTTCTTCCTCCTCCTCCTCCTTCTCCTCCTCCTCCTCCTCCTACTCTTTCTCCTCTTCCTCCTCCTCCTTCTCCTCTTCCTCCTCTTCCTTCTCCTCTTCCTCTTTCTCCTCTTCTCCTTCTCCTCCTCCTCCTCTTCCTCCTCCTACTCTTTCTCCTTTTCCTCCTCCTCCTCCTCCTTCTCCTCTTCCTCCTCTTCCTTCTCCTCTTCCTCTTCCTCCTCCTACTCTTTCTCCTCTTCCTCCTCCTCCTCTTCCTCTTTCTCCTCTTCTCCTCCTTCTCCTCTTCCTCTTTCTCCTCCTCCTCCTACTCTTTCTCCTCTTCCTCTTTCTCCTCATCCTTCTCTTCCTACTCTTTCTCTTTTTTCTCCTCTTCTTCCTCCTTCTCCTCCTCTTCTTCCTCCTCCTCCTCCTTCTCCTACTCTTTCTCCTTTTCCTCTTTCTCCTCATCCTTCTCTTTCTACTCTTTCTCCTCCTCCTCCTCCTCTTTCTCCTCCTCCTCCTTCTTCTCCTCTTTCTCCTCCTCCTCCTTCTCCTCCTCTTTCTCCTCCTCCTCCTTTCTCCTCCTCCTCCTCCTCTTCCTCCTCCTCCTCCTCTTTCTTCTTCTTCTTCCTCTTCTTTGAGTAACCTTGATGCAAATATGTTTTCAGTTGATACTTGATGGCATGTGTGCACTCATTGTCTTGCATTATACCTAGAGGCAGAATTATTAGGTTATAGACTATGGAGAAATCAGCCTTAGTATATAATTCCATAGTTTTTTCATAATGATAGTTCTATTTCTCACTCTCAGATGCTGTGTGTGGGAGTTCCTATTGCTCTGTATCCTTATCAGCACTTAATATTGCAAATATTTTTGAGTTCTTTCAATGTGTGTATTGGCCATTTAAATATTCACTGTGGTGATTTGTTTGTTTAATTCATGCTCATTTTTTTATATTGGGTAGAGTTGTTATATAGGGATTATTCATAAATTCTCTAGATATAAGCCTTTGTTATTTTATTGTGAGTATCTTTATTAATTCTCTTTTATTTTTCTAAATAGTTTCAATTACCAGACATTTCCCATTTAAATTTAGTCTATTCTATCAACCCTTTAATAATAAATACTAGTTTAGTGTGTATCCTACTAAAATCTTTCCTTACTTCAAAAGTTTTATTATGTTTGAACCTAGAATGTTCTTGGAACTGATCTTTTTAAATCAGGCATGGAATTTAATGTAGAAATTTAATTAAAATTTTGTTGAAAAGATTTCACCTACTGCTTTGTACTACAACTTTCATAATTAATTGGATGCTTTTAGATGTTTATATCAATTTCTGAGATACCCATTCTATCTTCCTGATCTACTTGGTTTTCTTATATCAAATACCACATTCTATTTATTACCAGAACTACATAAGTTTTGACAGCTACTCTGCAATGTTGTCTGACATTGCTTTGAATATGCTAGGCTCTTTGTACCCATACTACAAATTTGAAACTCCATTGTCAATTTTAATAAGAAAGTTGTTGGGATTTTAATTGGAAATTCAGTAATATTAAGAAAATTGGTATTCAGTTTTATTGAATTCCTGATATGCTATTATTAGGATCTCTTTATTGGTGTAGTGTAAATATCTCTCTCTCTCTCTCTCTCTCTCTCTCTCTCTCTCTTCAGTTTTCTGTGTAGAGTTCTTATACCTCATTCATTAAATTTTAAGGTATTTACTCTTTTGTGATGCTGCTGTAAAGGGCATTTACTTAAAATTTCACTTCTATGAATTTTTCTGGTCTATGAAAATACTGGGATGGGGGTTAAATTTGTATCACTATTGATAAATTTACTTGTAAAATGAACTAGAACTTTTCTACAAACACAAATATATAAGTTTTACTTCTTCTGTTCTAGTCATGTTTATTTTCTTTCCTAATGGCACTGATATTCACATGTAGTACATTAAATGAACGATTAGGCTGAAGATTGGGCATTAGTCTTCAAGGGACATAAACATTTCACTAGTGGGATTTTTGCTGTAGGGTCTTCGTAAAACAGAATTTTCAGTGTAGTTTATTTTTCTTCTGAGGCTGATAATTTTTACTATGAATCAATAGTTAATTTTGTCTAATGTTGTTTCTGTATTGCTGAAATACCATCTGGTTTGGGCTCCTTTGTTTTGTTAATGTAATGAATTACATTGATTTTTTTTTTAAAGAGAATCAACTTTATTAAGGTATATTTTGCATATATTAAAGTATAGCCATTTAAGGTATATGATTTAAAAAGTTTGATAAACCATTATCACAATCAATATACAAAGCATTTTGTCATCCTGGAAAAAGCCCTTGTGCTCTTTTTAGGTCCATTTCCTCTCCCTACCTGCATCCCTACCCCAGAGTACATACACAATCATGTACAAGACACACTGGTCTGAACCCTATGATTTGTCTAGCATTTTATGTAAATGCAGTTTTACAATATGTAAGTTTTTAAATTAAGCTGCATTGACTTGACATTTTTTTTTTTTGAGATTCATTCATGTAACTTGTGTCTGCAGTTAATTCATTCTTCTTGTTGAATGGGACTATGTCTTTGTCTCTATCACAACTGGTTCATTCATTCCTATTCCAGGAGACATTTTGGTTGTTTCAAGGTTTGATTATATGAAGCTTTCATGAGCATTCACTGTGTTTGGACATATATTTCCTTTCTTTCTGAGAAACTGCCTGTGAGTCATAAGCAGGTAGCTTCTCTTAAATTTTATAAGAAATTGTTCAACAGTTTCCAAAGTGACTGTTCCATTATGTTCTCATCTATACTTTATGAGCAATTTGTTTTACATTAATACTAAACCTGAGGTATTGACAATCATTTTTGGTTTTATCTGTACTGGTGACCATGAGTAGTTTTTCTTTTTAAGAAGCCTTAAAAAAAAAAAAAAAAAGTTAGCCGGGCGGTGGTTTTTAAGAAGCCTTAAAAAAAAAAAAAAAAAAAAAGTTAGCTGGGCGGTGGTGGCGCACATCTTTAATCCCAGCACTTGGGAGGCAGAGGCAGGTGGATTTCTGAGTTCAAGGGCAGCCTGGTCTACAGAGTGAGTCCCAGGACAGCCAGGGCTACACAGAGAAACCCTGTCTCAAAAAACCTAAAAAAAAAAAAGAAGTTATTATTTTTTATCTTATGTGTGTGGGTATTTGCTTGCATGTATACTTATGCATTATGCAAGGTCCATGGCCACAAAGACCAGAAAGGGCATTGGATCCTCTGGAATTAGAATTCCTGATGATTGTTGGCCATCATGTGGGTTCTCAAACTTAAACTTGGTTCCTCTTGTAAGAACAATAAGATTTCTTAATGGATGCCCCTCCATTTCATCCTTTTGATGTGATTTTAAGATACATTTCTCTCATAATTGAGGTCACTGACTTTCTACTATTATCTATTTATGTAGCTTTCGTGTTCATTTATATCTTTTTCCCATTTCTAATTAAATTGTTCCTCCTCTCATTGTGTTCTTCAGGAGCTGGAGATACAAACATGCACAGAACCGTGGGTTACATCCTTAGTACCACAAAAATGTGTATACCTGTGGTTACAGTACTTAGAGAACTAAAGCAGAAAGATTGAGAGCTCAAAACCAGCCTGAGTGACATAACAACACTCTACTTCAAAAAACAAAACAAAACAAAACAAAGCAAAACAAAACAAAACACCCAAAGCCCAAGAGCTAGGAATTCAGCTCACAAAGCACCTGTGTGATATGAACACAGTTTTGAGTTCAGTTGCTAATATTACAAACAGAGGAAAAACACATCTTCATATGTTGGGAATAGAGATACTTTAATTTACATATGTGTTTTCCTTAGTTGGAGTTACCTTTCTTTACTTTTCCTTTCATCTTTTCTTTTTATTTTATGCAACATCTTACTTTGTAACCTAGGCTGGCCTCTAACCCATGTCCCTTCTGCCTCAGCTTTCTATCTATTTTTTTATTTTCCTTAACAATCTTCAAAGAACGGACTTTGTACATTTTTTTGTATCAGATTTGTTCAGTTTTACTTTCATTTCTTAGATTTTTTAAGTTTTGTTTTTAGTTGACAAACAGTAACTAATATATTTGTAAGGCACAATGTGGAATGATTAAATCTGGCTGATTAACAAATCATTTGTTTCACATATCTATCTTTTTGCTGTAAAAATACTTTAAAATTTCACTTTTAGTGTTTTTTAAACACATACTATGTTATTTTAATATACCCGATAGTCTGCTCAGTTGATTTGTGTCCTTTGATCAAAACCTCTGCTTTTCCCAGCCTGCCTCGTCTGCTAGCCTCTACTATCATCCTACTAGGCTTCCATGAGTTCAGTGATTTGTAGTTCACATGTGAATGAAGCCCTGTGTATATTTTATAGCTGTGTATTTCACTTTGACCGTGCCCTCCTGGTTCATTTCTGTTGTTAAAAGCCAACAGCCCTCTTTTAAGTTTGAAAGGTATTTTATGGTGTACACATGGCACATTTTCTTTGTAAGTCCACTTATTTTAACATTTTTTGGTGTCCTATTAAAGAAATAACTTCTTATACTTAATTTTAAAATACTTTTTAGGTGTTTGTGTCAAGATTTTTTGAGATTATAATATAGTTACATTTCTTCCTTTCTTTTCTTCCCTTGAAACCCTCCACTATACCCCTCCTTGCTCTTTTTCAAGTTAATGGTCTTCTTCTTTCATTGTTATTGCATGTAAATATGTATATATAGATGGTAGTTTGAATAAGAATTGTCCCCATAGCCTCATGATATGAATGTGTGGTCACCTAAGAGTGATATTATTTGAAAGGATTAGGAGGTGTGGAGGAAGTGTATCACTGGAGGTAGGATTTCAGGTTTCAAAATGCCCATTTCAAGCCCAGAGTCTCTGTTTTTCTGATGCCTACGATCCAGATGTACAACTCTCATCTAGATGTAAAACTCTCAGCTATTTCTCCAGTACAACGTGTGCCTATATGCCACAATGTTCCCAGCCATGATGACAATTGATGAAACCTCAGAAACTGTAAGCCAATCCCAATTAAATGCTTTCTTTTATAAGAGTTACTATGGTCACAAGGTTTTTCATAGCAATAAAATACTACTAAGACTATATATATATATATATATATATATATATATATATATATATTCCTAAATATAATCTACCCTGTCTGTATGCTAATCTGTTAATTATATTCTTTCAGAACTGACCATTTGGTACTGTATAAGCAATTGTTGAGTTACTCCCTGGAGAACAGTATTTCTCAAACATTCATTGGTTGCCTGTGGATTTTTGTGTAATGTTTGAAAGTATCATGGACTTTCTCCACTTTGGGATGTCTATTGGTAGTGTTTTTGTTGAGCTCATGTTTAGGCAGTCAATAAAATAATTTTGTGTTTGGTATGAATAAGGACTGATGCTCTTTTAAAATATATTTTAACTTATTGTCTGGGAATTCACACCTGTATTCTTTTTATTTCCACTGAGTTTTCAAATTCTCTGAACAATATTGTATTTTTTTTTGTTGTTTTGTTGGATATTATATTTACATTTCAGACTTTATATTCTTACCCCATTCCCCACACGACCCAGGAACCCTCTACCCTAACTCCCCTCCTCCTGCTTCTATGAGGATGTGTCCCCCCTACCCCCCCCCCCACTCCCAACTCCCCACCATCAAATTTTACCCCCACTCGGTGTTCAGCCTTCATGGAACCAAGAATCTCCTCTAGTACCTATGCCTGACAAGGCCATCCTCCCCTACATATACAGAAGGAGTCATGGGTCCCTCCCTATGTGCTCCCAGGCTGGTGGTTTAGACCCTGGGGAGCTCTGGTTGGTTGGTATTATTGCTCTTCTCATGGGGTCACAAACCCTTTCAGCTCCTTCAGTCTTATCTCTAACTCCTCCATTGGGAACCCCTTAATAAGATCAAAGTTTAGCTATCAGCATCTGCCTCTGAATATGTCAGACTCTGGCAGACCTCTAAGGAGACAGCTATATCAGGCTTTTGTCAACATGCACTTCCTGACATCCACATCAGCATCTACCTTTGGTGACTGCACATGGGATGGATACCCAGGTGGAATGGTCCCCAGAGAGCCCCTCCTTCAGTTTCTGTCTCACACTTTGTCTCCATATTTGCTCCCTTGAGTATTTTGTTACTCCTTCTAAGTAGGACCAAAGCATCCACACTTGGTCTTCCTTCTTCTTGAGCTTCATGTGGTCTGTGAGTTGAATCTTGGCTATTTCAAGCTTTTGGGGGTAATATCCACTTATCAGTGAGTAAATACCATATGTGTTCTTTGGTGATTGGGTTGACTCACTCAGGGTATTTTTTAGTTCTATCCATTTACCTAAGAATTTCTTGATTTCATGATTTTTAATAGCTGAGTAATACTGCATTGTGTAAATGTACCACATTTTTTTTTTTTATCCATTCCTCTGTTGAAGGACATCTGGATTCTTTCCAGGTACTGGCTATTATAAATAAGGCTGCTGTGAACATACTGGAGCATATTTCCTTGTTATATGTTGGAGCATCTTCTGGGTATATGCCCAGGAGTGGTATAGCTGGGTCCTCAGGTAATACTAAGTCCAATTTTCTGAGAAACAGCCAGACTGATTTCCAGAGTGGTTGTACCAACTTGCAACCGCACCAACAATGAAGCACTGTTCCTCTTTCTTCACATCCTTGCCAGCATCTACTATCACCTGAGTTTTTGATCTTAGCCATTCTGACTGATGTGAGGTGGTATCTCAGGGTTGTTTTGAATTGCATTTCCCTGATGACTAAGGATGTTGACTACTTCTTACGGTGCTTCTTGGCCATTTGAGTTTCCTTAGTTGAGAATTTTTTGTTTAGCTCTGTACCCCATTTTTTAATAGGGTTATTTGGTTGTCTGGAGTCTAATTTCTTGAGTTCTTTCTATATATTGGATATTAGCCCTCTATCAGATGTAGGATTGGTAATGATCTTTTCACAATCTGTTGGTTGTTGTTTTGTCCTATTGACAGTGTCCTTTGCCTTACAGAAGATTTGCAATTTTATGAGGTCCCATTTTTCAATTCCTGATCTTAGAGCATAAGCCATTGGTCTTCTGTTCAGGAACTTTTCCCCTGTGCCTATGTATTTGAGGGTCTTCCCCACCTTCTCTTCTATTAGTTCTAGTGTATCTGGTTTTATGTGAAGGTCCTTTATCCACTTGGACTTGAGCTTTGTACAAGGGTATAAGAATGGATTGATTTGTATTCTTCTACATGCTGACCTCCAGTTGAACCAGCACCATTTGTTGAAAATGCTGTCCTTTTTCCACTGGATGGTTTTAGCTCCTTTGTCAAAGATCAAGTGACCATAGGTGTGTGAGTTCATTTCTGGATCTTCAGTTCTATTCCATTGATCTTCCTGACTGTCTCTGTACCAATACCATGCAGTTTTTATAACTATTGCTGTGTAGTACAGTTTGAGGTCAGGGATGGTGATTCCCCAGAAGTTATTTTATTGTTGAGAATAGTTCTCACTATCCTGGGTTTTTTGTTATTCCAAATGAATTAGCAAATTGCTCTTTCTATCTCTATGAAGAATTGATTTGGGATTTTGATGGGGATTGCATTGAACCTGTAGATTACTTTTGGCAAGATGGCCATTTTAACTAAATTAATCCTGGCAATCCAGGAGCATGGGAGATCTTTCCATTTTCTGAGATCTTCTTCTATTTCTTTCTTCATAGATTTGAAGTTCTTGTCATACAGATCTTTTACTTGCTTGGTTAGATTCACTCCAAGATATTTTATATTATTTGTGACTATTGTGAAGGGTGTCATTTCCCTAATTTCTTTCTCAGCCTGTTTATCCTTTGAGTAGAGAAAGGCCACTGATTTGTTTGAGTTGATTTTATATCCAGCCACTTTGATGAAGTTGTTTATCAGGTTTAGGAGTTCTCTGGTGAAAGTTTTAGAGTCACTTATGTATACTATCATATAACCTATAAATAGTGAAATTTTGACTTCTTCTTTTCCTATTTGTATCCATTTGACTCTCTTTTGTTGTCTAACTGCTCTAGCTAGGACTTCCAGTACTATATTGAATAGGTAAGGTGAGAGTGTGCAGCCTTGTCTAGTCCCTGATCTTAGTGGGATTGCTTCAAGTTTCTCTCCATTTAGTTTGATGCTGGCTACTGGCTTGCTGTATATTGCTTTTACTATGTTTAGGTATGGGCCTTGAATTCCTGATCTTTCCAAGAATTTTAAAGTGAAAGGATGTTGAATTTTGTCAAATGCTTTCTCAGCATCTAGTTAGGTGATTATGTTTTTTTTTTTCCTTTGAGTTAGTTTATATAGTGGATTACATTGATGGATTTCTGAATATTGAACCATCCCTGCATTGCTGGGATAAAGGCTGCTTGATCATGATGGATGATTGTTTTGATGGGTTCTTGGGTTCAGTTTGCGATAATTCTATTCAGTATTTTTGCATCAATATTCATAAGAGAGATTGGTCTGAAGCTCTCTTTTCTTTGTTGGGTCTTTGTGAGGTTTAGATCTGAGTGTAATTGTAACTTCATAGAACGAATTGGGTAGTATTCTTTCTGTTTCTATCCTGTGGAATATTTTGAAGAGAACTGGTATTAGGTCTTCCTTGAAGGTCTGATAGAATTCTGTACTAAAACCATCTGGTCATGAACTTTTTTTTGGTGGGGAGACTTTTAATGACTGCTTCTATTTGTTTAGGAATTATGAGACTGTTTAGATGGTTTGTCTGCTCCTGATTTAACTTTGGTACCTGATATCTGTCTAGAAAATTGTCCACTTCATCCAGATTTCCCAATTTTGTTGAGTATAGGTCTTTGTAGTAGGATCTGGTGATTTTTTTTAAATTTCCTCAGTTTCTGTTGTTATTTCTCCCTTTTCAGTTCTGATTTTATTAATTTGGATACTGTCTCTGTTGCCTTTGGATAGTCTGCTAAGGGTTTCCCTATCTTGTTGATGTTCTTAAAGAACCAGCTCCTGGTTTTGTTGATATTTTGTATAGTTCTTTCTGTTTCTACTTGGTTGATTTCAGCCCTGAGTTTGATTATTTCCTGAAGTGTACTCCTTTTGGGTGTATTTGCTTCTTTTTGTTCTAAAGCTTTCAGGTGTGCTATCAAGTTGTTATTGTATACTCTCTCCAGTTTCTTTTTGTAGGCACTTAGAGCTATGAGTTTTCCTCTTAGTACTGCTTTCATGGAATCCCACAAGTTTTGGTATGATGTGTCCTCATTTTCATTAAATTCTAAAAAGTCTTTAATTGTTTTCTTTATTTCTGCCTTGACCAAGTAATCATTGAGTTTTGAGCATTGTTCAGTTTCCACATGTATGTGGACTTTTCATTGTTTTTTTTATTATTAAAGAGCATCCTTAGTCCATGGTGATCCGATAGGGTGCAAGGGATTATCTCAATATTTTTGTATCTGTTGAGGCCTGTTTTGTGACCAATTATATGGTCTATTTTGGAAAAGGTACCATGAGGTGCTGAGAAAAAGTTATATTCTTTTGTTTTAGGATGACGTGTTCTTTAGATATCAGTTAAATCCATTTGGTTCATAACTTTTGTTAGTTTAATTGTGTCTCTGTTTAGTTTTGTTTCCATGATCAGTCCATTGCTGAGAGTAGGAGGTTGAAATCCCCCATATCATTGTGTGAGGTGCAATGTATGCTTTGAGTTTTAGTAAAGTTTCTTTTATGTGTGTGGGTGTCCATGCATTTGGGGAATAGGTGTTCAGAATTGAGAGTTCATCTTGACAGATTTTTTCCTTTGATGAGTATGAAGTGTCCTTCCTTATCTTTTTATTACTTTTGGTTGAAAGTCGATTTTGTTCGATATTAGAATTGCTACTTCAGCTTGTTTCTTGGGACCATTTGCTTGAAAGATTGTTTTCTATCCTTTTACTCTGAGGTAGTGTCTGTCTTTTTCACAGAGGTGCATTTCCTGTATGCAGCAAAATTCTGGGTCCTGTTTATGTATCCAGTCTGAGAGTCTACATCTTCTTATTGGAGAATTGAGTCCATTGATATTAAGATATATTAAGGAAAAATGATTGTTATTTCCTGTATTTTTTGTTATTAGTGGTAGAATTATGTTTGTGTAACTATCTTCTTTTGGGGTTGTTGGAAGATTACTTTCTTGCTTTTTCTATGGTGTAGTTTTTCTCTTTGTTTTGGAGTTTTCCATCAGTTATCCTTTGAAGTGCTGGATTTGTGGAAAGATATTGTGTAAATTTGGTTTTGTCATGTCATCTTGGTTTCTCCATCAATTTTTGATTGAGAGTTTTGCTGGGTATAGTATTCTGGGCTGGCATTTGTGTTCTTTTAGGGTCTGTATGATATCAGTCCAGGATCTTCTGGCTTTTATAGTCTCTGGTGAGAAGCATGGTGTAATTCTGATAGGTCTGCCTTTATATGTTACTTTGCCTTTTTCCCTTACTGCTTTTAGTATTTTTTCTTTGTTTTGTACATTTGCTGTTTTGATTAATATGTGATGGGAGGTGTTTCTTTTCTGGTTTAGTCTATTTGGAGTTCTGTAGGTTTCTTGTATATTCATGGACATCTCTTTCTTTAGGTTAGGGAAGTTTTCTTGTATAATTTTGTTGAAGATATTTACTGGCCTTTTAAGTTGGGAATCTTTACCCTCATCTATACCTATTATCCTTAGGTTTGGCCTTCTCATTGTGTCCTGGATTTCCTGAGTGTTTTTGGTTAGGATCTTTTTGCATTTTACATTTTCTTTGACAGTTCTGTCAATGTTTTCTATGGTATCTTCTGCACATGAGATTCTCTCTTCTATCTCTTGTATTCTGTTGATGATGCTTGCAAGTATGACTCCTGATCTCTTTCCTAGGTTTTCTATCTCTAGGGTAGTTTCCCTTTTAGATTTCCTTATTGTTTCTACTTTCATTTTTAGATCCTGGATGGTTTGGATTAATTCCTTCACCTGTTTGGTTGTGTTTTCTTACAATTCTTTAAGGACTTCTACCTGTTTACCTGTGTTCTCTTCTTTAAGGGAGTTATTTATGTCCTTCCTAAAGTCCTTTATCATCATCATGAGAAGTGATTTTAATTCTGAATCCTGTTTTCTGGTGTGATGGGGTGTCCAGGGCTTGCTATGTTCGGGGAACTGGGTTCTGATGATGCTAAGTAACGTTGGCTTCTGTTGCTTATGTTCTTGTGCTTGACTTTCACCATCTGGTTGACTCTAGTGCTACCTGCACTAACTGTCTCTGACTGGAGCGTGTCTTTCCAGTTATCTTGCTTCTGTTAGAACTCCTCAGGGTCCAGATGTCTCTGTAATCCTATGATCCTGAGCTCCAACTGCTCTAAGTTTAGTGGCTCCTCTAGGATGTCTCAGGATATGGTGTCTTCACAGCAGCAGACCCTGAACAATATTTTTTAATAAAGACTATTCTTACTCTCTTTGTGTGTATGTGTTGGTATGTGTGTGTCTGTGTGTGCATTGGTGTGTGTTGTATGTGTTGTTGTTGTTGGTGGTGGTTTTGTGTGTTGATTTCTCAGTGTCATCATCACCATGATATTCATTAACATATTTCTAAGATGGGGGTCTCTCATTAAACTAGAACCTGACAAGTAAGCTATCTGATTGGACAATGATCCCCAAGGATCCATCTATCTACCTTCCCAGTGCTGGGATTATACTATGTGCCATGATGTCCAATTTTTTTTAATGCAAGTTCTGTGCATGCCAGCACTTTACTGAGCTATCTTTCTATTTTCCTTACCCTCTTTTACAATATATCAGTTAACCATATTGGTACATGTCTATTTCTTTGCCTTCTATTATATTCTATGAATGGTGTGGCTATATTCAAGCCAATATCTCATATCCTTGAGTACTGAAAACTCATCATACAACTTGAAATTTGTAGTCTAAATCTGTAAACATAATTCTCTTTCAAAATCTATTCATTTTATTTTATGTTTTGATTGAAAACTTATTAGATACACTACATTTGTACTTTATTTTGTAAGATTTAAATTAGTAATTAGTAAAAATGTATTTATAGAAAAACATCTACAATATTAAGGTAGTAATATGCATACAAATCATTTGCAAGTATTAGATAAACTGCCGAAATGTTGAATTATTTAAAGTTCATTCACACAGTTATTTAATCAAGGTGATCCTGTGCTATTAAGTGACTAAATTTTCTTAAACCTGACAAGGGCTGAAGAAATGGCTTAGTGATTTAGAGCACTGGGTACTATTCCAGAGGACCTGAGTTAAATTCCTAGAACCTACATGGAAGCTCACAACCATGTGTAATTTCAGTCACAGGGGATATGACATTCTCTTTTGGTGCCTGTGGGCATTGCATGCATGCAGTGCATAGACATATATGCACACAAAACACCTGTACACATAAAATAAAATGTCAAAAACAAATTAAAACTGAGAACAGTTCAAGATTTCAAATGTACTAATATTGAGAAGTACATGCAATAATACCTTATAAAACTATTCGGTCTAAAAGTGTTTGAAAAAAGGTCAGATTATTATTTTTTTTTTTTGCCTTACAGATACTTTTATGAATGCCATTGTCTCTGTACTTTCTGTCTCATTCAAAGTTAGTTGTGCAAATTGATGAGGCAAAAACAGAACAAAAGAATGACAAGCGCTATGAGAGAGTCTACACCTCAGTTACAAAACCCACAGTAAGAGTCTTTGCAGTAGGTATTACTGATATGAGGTAGGGCAGAAGTTAGATATGAGACAACTAAGAAAAACTAAGTTACGTTTTGATAGCTATGTCTCCCGATGATAAGGATAACTTTTTGTGGTTACGCATCCTTGAAGCTACAGTTAGATTATTCTCACTCAAGAAAGTAAGGCAACAAAGCATTCTCCCAGACATGTGCACTAATATAGGATGTTCATCCTCAGAAGACCTGATGTCATTATAATATCACTTGCATTGTAGTTTTGACATCTGCATTTTGGAAGCATCAGGAGAAAAATTGCCATAAAAGGGAGACCTGGCTCATCATGATTTGGAAGGGAAAAATGGGTTTCCTTACTTACTCCATAAATATGCCACCAACCTCATAAATATTCATAAATGCTTCTATGAAATCCGCAGCCCAGCCCAGTGGGTGGCTTCCCACTCTGTTTAGAGATTTGATTAGCTTAACTTTGCTAAATAAACTGATAAAATTTTATGCCTTTTGACTAAATTCTTGCCTTCAATACAAGAACTTCAACATCACTACACAACTAGTCAAGAGTAAATATAGCTGAGCGGCAGAATATACCTCCATTGCCCATTACATCCACACTTCCTGGAAGAACTACATTAGCAAGCATGGGTTATAGAAATGGCATTAAAAAGCAAAGACAGAAACAAGGAAGAAGATTGCAAGCTCTATATTCCTAGCCGACATTACTTTTGAATGCTGAGGTTACTTCTAACGACGCAACCAAAGCCAGGTGTTTAGTAGCCAGAAGGCTACAGTAATTGAGTACATGACCATTTTCCTTTTGGCTCGTTCTTTGTTCTCCTCTTCTAGATGTTGCAATCGCCTATTCAGCTTGAGTATCTGTCGTCTCAATGAAGCTGCATCCACAGCAGTAATCTCCTCTGAACTTGCTTCCACTGCTGAGTCGAAACTGGAAGTTCTGTGTCTTGTGTTGTCATGTCGAGGAGGAGAGATGTCACACAATGCAGCTCTGTAATTTTGACCTAACACACCCATGATCTGGCGGTAAGCCATGTTAGTGGAAGACTGGAGAACTGACAAAAAGCCTTGAGCAGAGGAAAGATTGGCTCTATCATCAGGTAACATTTGGAGAAGATGGATGGGAGCCTGGCTCTGGCAGTACTGGTTCAAGCGACAGAACTGAAACCTAGGTATACATTTTGTGAAACATAGTCTTTACCTTGGCAGCTGCATGAATTTCTTCATTGTGGGAAGTTAGGAATGTTTTAAATCTTGTGAGGCTTCTCCTAACCCAACGACAAGTAGTTGTAGTGCCAAGGTTTGGATGTACTTGACTGAGCCTGCTGGTCTTGAAATGGAATAGCCTGACATACTTCTTGCCATGACAACCCTCTCTGGAACCTGTGTCATCACACTTATACTTGGAACTCTTTGGAATTCTTGTTCCAGGCCCCTTTAATTCTCCTGAGACCCTCTTAGGCTGACTAATAACAACATTGTACTCTATTTTTATCATCACTTTGACTAGTTTCTGCCATCTCAGAGAAGTATAAGAAGGAAGTGCTATCCCACTTCCCAGTTATGGACCAGCACCTACTTGTTGATCTATGTCTGCTTTTATCCTCTACCTTGAATTTTGTAACTTGCTTCAGTGTAAACACTTAGTTTAGAGTAAGTATCTTTATTCCACTCTACCTGTGGAGTGGAGATGAATGTTCTCCAGTTTTATAGACTGGCTAAGGTACTGTGACAAAATAAAGCACCCGGTACGCTGATGTGAAGCAGGCTAGGAAAGTCATATATGGTCATTTTATTATTATTTTTGTATGTATGTTTGTGTGAATGGTGCATGTGAGTGTGAATGTGGAGGTCTGAGGACAACCTCCAGTGTTGTTTCTCTGGTACCAACCATCTTGGTTTTGAGCCAGGATCACTCCTTACTTGCAGTCTTATTACTTGGCTTACCAGTGAACTCCAGGGATCTGCTTGTCTCTGCTGTTTCAGAGCTGGGATTACAAGTGTGTGGTGCCATGACAGACTTTCCCCCCATGGATTCTGGGAACTGAACTTTTGTTTATGTAAGGCAAACATTTTACTGACTGAGCTATCACAACAGATTTTATTTTATTTTATTTTATTTTATTTTATTTTTTGGTGTGACTATTTTAGATCCTATTCGTTTTTGTGTTTACTTTAAAATCAAAGTTTCCAATTCTATAAGCGAATTTAGTGGGATTTTGTAAATAGAAGCTATAGCTACTAGGTGCTCACCCCCTTTTCCCCTCTGCTCACTTGACATTTTTTCTCATTATTGGGAATAAATATCTTTCTTCCTTTTTTTTTACTTATTTAATTTTTGTTTTCTATGTGCCTAAAACTGCCACACCCCAGTCTCTTTTCTATCCTTTCCCAAACAGGTTTAAATGATTGGATATCCCATCAGTTGCCCCCTCCCCCGCTTATAAAGAAATGTCCTTCAAGATTTCTGATTGAGTACAGACAGCTTTTTACCATAGACTTTCTGAATGCCATCATCAAGTGGATTCTCTCCATCACCATTTCAGGCATTCATCTTTGCCTTGTGATAGTTGATAGCAGATCTTGTTATGTAGCTCAGGTACATATGAACAAATTATGTGCCCCATATTGCTCTCCAATGTGCTATTGTTGCTCTGGCTGCCTTTGAAATCACTGTTGTGCCTAGGCTGGTCTCAAACTCATAAGCCTTTTAACAGCTGCCAGAAGGCCAGGGCCACAGATTTAACTATTTCCTTCTTCCTGGCTCTCCAATTGTGTCTTTTTTATTTGCTTTACTATTTTTTTGTATGTGTGAATACAGAACCCAGTCATTTTCCAAGAAATGGACAAAGAAAGCAAAAATTTCAAGTGTGTCAACATCTTTACCTTGTTCTCATATTTAATACGTAGTTTCATTGTATGTAAAGCCTAGGTTGAAAATTAACTTTTGAAAAGATAATATTGTTGATACATGTGTGTGTATCTGCATGTGTGTTCACATCCATTCAGGTTCTCAAAGAGTCTTGAAGAGTATGTTAGATCCCCTGGAGCTTGGGTCACAGGCAGTTGTGAATCTCTTGATATGGGTACTGATACCTAAACTTTGCTTCTCTGAAAGAGCACCAAGCACTCTTAACCATCTCTCTATCCACCCTCTCAAGTTTTGCTTGTATTGAGTACTGTTTTGGAAATATTAGTGAGGAAAATTAGAATATCACAATGGTCTGTGATTCTTTATATTAGAGCTATTTGTTCTTTGTGATGCTTTTCAGGTCTTTCTCTGAGAAGAATTTTTCTTTGTGTGATCTGATGAATCTTGACATGGATCTGTTTTCTTCCTTTGTGATAAGCTTTTGCAAACAGAAGACTCCAGTTTTCCATTATGGAGAATGGTTCTGGAATTGTTTTATTAGTGATATTTACAATGTCTTACTCTTCTCCTACTTTGTGTTTAGAGAATACAGAATCAGGACCGTGGGACAGCTGTTGCTCTTCCACTAAATTTTAATAACTTGTCTTTTAAACTGTCTGTATCCCATTATAATGTCAAGTAACCAAAGTATAAATAAGAGAAAAGATGACTGTTTTTCAAAGGGACAAGTGGTTTAAGATATTTTAGTTTCCTTATACAAAATTAACACAAATTGTTCATATCTAGATCATCTAAATCAATCTTCTTCCTCACTATATTTAATCCCTGATGCTTTTGGT